>NC_092559.1:40963323-41094326 GCF_037038585.1 Patagioenas fasciata
TCTGGCAACTACAAGAATTCATGTATTAAAACTTTGTTCCAAATTTGGCATTCTATTGGTCTCACAAAACGGCCTTTCTTTCATTCTCTCCCATGACCTCAAAAACTAACACGGTGAATTTACTAAGAAGTCTCTTACAACCAGTTACCACAAAATAAGTCTATTAAAAAAAAAATTTGGTTTAATTTCCCAGCTTCATTAGAACTATGGACCCACTGGCAATGCCTTTAAATTTCAACCCTCAGACTCCTTCATGCAGTATTACAGTTCTCTAGCAGTAACATTACTGGGGGACGGAATAAAACCTCTCGCCCCCATCTGGGATGGCAGGATCTCCAGTCTAGCATGAAAACAAATCAGTTCGAACTCCACATCAAACCAACCTGTCTGCACTCAAATCAGTACCACTCTGACCCAGAGAAGCACTGAGCATTCTGACCTCCCCAAAGCTGACCAGTGTGAAAAGACTGACTTCAGCAAGGAGGTAAAAGGATGAGCTCTCTCCCCAGATGTGCCAAAACCTAGGAGACAAGATAGAAGCAAAAAGAAACATCACCAACAACCCCTGATTCAAAGCCGAGAAGCAACACAGTGCCACAACAAGGATGGATGACAATACTCCAGAGAAAAAAAACAGAGCGGGGGGAGTAAAGCCCCCCTTTCTCCGCTTAGCAGTGGGAAAACGGGTTTTTTCCTTTTTTTTTTCTTTTTTTCTTCTTTCTCTTCTTGCTACAGTTCAGATGTAGCCAAGGCCACGCAGCTGGCGTATTCGCTGGTACGAAGTGGGAGGCTCTGGAAAACTCCTCAGTTACAATGAGCTGAGTTTATCTCGCAACTCGACACAGGCCTGGGATATTTTGCTTTTTTGTTTTCCCATTTCATTCCAACCATAATGCACTTTATACGCAATTCCAAGTAGCTCAGTAATAGTTACATTCCTCAGCCCCATTTACCTTTTGAAATTTACAGATGTCAAAAACCAGCATATTAAACATCAATCCATTATTCCATTTCTCTAGATCCAAATTAGTTCATATTCTAGCAACTTTTAAATACAACCTCATACAATACCAAGGCCACATCCATCATAGCATTTAGTTATTTTCTCTTTTCTTTTCTTTTCTTTTCTTTTCTTTTCTTTTCTTTTCTTTTCTTCTCTTCTCTTCTCTTCTCTTCTCTTTTCTTTTCTTTTCTTTTCTTTTCTTTTCTTTTCTTTTCTTTTCTTTTCTATGTGAATCAGAATGTAACAATTTAAATTCTTTTCTGGTCTCAAAAATGGCAAATTAACTTACAGTACCATACTTCACCAAATTTTTTCCAAAGTTCTGCAAAACAACATTAATTGCAATACAGCACTGAAACCCTGAATTCCACATTTAAGCCACATTTTAGTACAGTATCATTTCAAGTTTTATTTTTTCAGAATATTTCCTAAGGGGGAACAAGGTGGAATTTTAGCAGTGGAACCGATTCCCATTTTGTAGTTATCTCCCCAAACAAAATTCTTTTGGTACCAAACATATATATACGCAAACTAAAATACTGAGTTCAGATATGAAAACCAAATACCAAGTTCAAATATGCAGATGGATCACAGTTATACTTACTGAAGACAATATCTCGATTTTAGCATTGCACCTTTGAACTGCTTACTGCTCAGCCAGGTAGCGGTGCCGCTGGGTCTCCCTGACAAAACAGGTCAGTGCGCGCTGGAGCCCCATCGGCACCGGCCCCCCCCGCCACTGCAGCAAGCTGGATCGGGCAAGGCTTTTAATAGCGTCTCATCTGGGGTGCTACAACTGTTATCCCAAAACCAGGGTTCTTTACTTGGTGTGGACACACAAGAGCCAAATTTAGTACATAGTGATGAAACACAGCCCATCACAGAGTTGTGCAAGTCTGAATGCCGGAATAAAGCTAGCATGCTAGAAAGAGAAATAACAGCTACTACACACAAAATTTTACCATCACATTCACGCAGTAAAGAACTAAATTACTCATGATCTTCTGTATTATCACAAAATGCACATTTTGAGTCCATGGATTCTCATGATTTAACAGTCTGTGAAATCACTGCACCACACAACAAAGAGCTACTAAAACTGCAACATGCTTAAACAGATACCCACAAAGAAGGTTAATGAAGAAAGCATCTTGCAGACTTCAGCAAGTTTACTGTGACCTGTGTGTTATCAGTTAACTCTCTCTCAGTTTGTTGAAGTTCAAACCGCCCTGCCTGTAAAACTGAAATGATTCAATGATCTTTGTAGAGTTTTATTTTTCTCCTGCTCTTCTCGCTTTAGAAACAACGAAGTGTTATACTTCAAGGTTCTATTCTCCGGACACTTTTCCCAATCATTAAACTTACACAGCAGCCACCATTAATTACAATATTTCACAAGATTTTCGTTCCTCATATTTCAAGTGCTTTCCTATGTTTTAAAACACCTCCCAATACAGATTTCTTAACAACACGACTGAAAACAGTCGTTTCCAACCCCATCTCCTAAGTAAAAACCATGAGAAGAGGGAGGGAGGGGGGGAAAGCACAGGGCTGCTTGCAGCGCAAGTGGGAAAAGTGGGGAGAAGGTTTTACGGCACACTTATACCACAAAGAAACAATTCTGACAACAACCAGTAAAACTCACGTTCCTGACAAGCTGCTTGATTTTCAGAGAGGCAATACACAGAAACACATAATATGTACTGTAAAACTCGCAGATAACATGTTGATAGCAAACATTAGCATCCTCTACTGCTAATTACAACACCATTTCTTCCTTAGCTTCTAAGTTTTGAACCTGCTTATTGATGACCTCTTGAAGACGGTCAATAAATTGCATGTAATTCTCGTTGGGACCCTGATTAATAGTTGCAAATGATTTGGCTGCTTTGTCAGTTTCAGGCACCTTTATCATAGCTTGATATGTGAGGTCTCTTGACTGCCTCAGGATTTCAGAAACTTATTGTGCCTGTAGTTGCGGTATGCCAATTAGTGTCTCTTCCAAGAGTTGGGGGGTACCTGCCCCTTTCAATGAATCCCCATCGTTCTGTCTGAAATGATCTATTGCTGTTACGTTGCATAGGTCTAATTTTGCTTTGAGTCTTTCATGGTTTTTATCTGATCTTGGGGCAACTCGTACACATACTCCTTTTAACTTTTCAAGAATATGCTGCAAACCCTCATCTTCATCCATGTCATCAGATAACGTGGACTTGAACAGTGCTGGAGAATCATTAGTAACAGGGGGGTTTGGCCTTTTTCTTTTTTTTTTTTTTTCAAATCTAGTCCAGGGAAGCCACCCCCCTCCCCTGTCTCTGCATGTTCCCATTGCTCTTTTAATCCTCTCAAAGTCTCTAGCAACAAGTGCCATGTTGTTAACAGTTCAGTTGTTTCTTTGCATCTTTCACTAGTGCTTTGCCCCATAGTAACACAGTCCTTCCTTCGTAAAGTCAATTCCAGAGGGCTAATACCCTGCTTCTTCAGAAGCAACTTCCATGTAGATAATATAATACCCTCTTCTTTAGATAAGTTCCACCCCCCTGTTCCCGGTAGCTCACCAACTCTTGGCGTGGTGTCTTTTCAAGGATCCGGATCTTCGGCAGCTCCCCCCTGCTGCTCTATCAGCTGTACCGGGCTCCGTCTCCACAGCTTGTCTTCGGCTACCACAGCTTCACCGCTGTCTCTTCTTCATGCGAGATCCTTCTTCATACAGGATCAGGTCGGGGTCACCGTATGTCGTGGTTGAGACGGACAAACAACATAGACCAAGTTCTTCCAGGATGAAAGTAGTAGATGCCATTTAATGCCACAGGAAATCAAGTGTGATCACAGTCAGTTATAGCCATCATAATATATGTAATATGCTGCGTATTTGTTGTCTCATCTCTCAGCAGCCATTCTGGTGTCTAGGATGAAATGAAGAGACAGAAGAACTACTTGGCCCTCCATCCTCCAGAGTACCCAACCTGGTATGGTTTGCACAGAAAGATGTAAACCTGTTTTCTTCAGACTGCTCACATTCTTTGCATCTCACCAGCAGCAAGAAGGAAGCAGCACAGTTGTTCAGTAAGTTCAGTGTGCTGCATGTTAATTGACTTGATATAATAATAGACTCATCATAGAATGGTATGTGTGGCGATGAAGAACGACGCACACGTGGACGCAGATAAAGACGTGCACACACAGGCAGAGGTCATGTTCAGCAGGGAACAAAGAGCAAGGCAGAGCTAAGCTGAGTCAAGCTGAGGCTCTTTTTATTAACCATTCTCAATTTATAGATTTACAGATAGGGACCTGGACTAAGACGTTAGACAGGATGTTTTTTCAATAATTGTTATTCCAAACACGCCACACTCATGTTGTGACTGTGTTCAGTCACATTCCCACTCATTCACAGCCCAGGCCTGTGTCGAGGGTTAAGATTGCGGGGTGACAATCAAACCCTGGCAGATGTATTGTTAACCTCCTCTCCCCCCCACTTCCCCCTTTTGCCCCTCCCTCTCCCCCCTTCCCACTCAGGACAGGCGATCGGGAGGGAAAGAAGGACAGAGAGAAGAGAGTTGGAAAAGTTAAAGATGTTTTACTAATGCTACTAATAAGAATAGAGAAAATAATACAAAATATACAAAACCAATCTTGTAAGTCTCAGCAACTGCAGAGCCAGCACCCAAAGTCCTGGATTAGACTCTGTAGCCAACCGGAGCTGGATTCAGTCTGTCACCAGGCCTCAGTTCGCAGGGACGACCAGCAAGGTCCTCTCCTAATGTCAGCCATGAGGAAAAAAGGGAAAAAGGGCATAAGGATGAGATCCTCGTGATCTCCCACTTTTATATGAAGTATTCACGTGAATGGAATGTTATACACCGTTGGTCAGTCTCTCGGTCATCAGTTTCTTGTTGCCCCTCTCGTGAGATGTCCATCTGTGCTTATCAATAAGTTTGCATTCCATTGCTAGGTTTAACCAAAACATGTGTTGGGTTCTCCAGGAAAATGCAGCTAACATGAAGGCTTTAGCTGACAGGCAAATTCACTAAAAGAGAAACTTGTTTTTAACAAAACCAGGACATTCCACCCCTTATAATATGACATTCACTGAATACTTATCAATACAATCTATCAATACAATCTAATTAATCACTACTACTATATATATATATACATATGTACATATATACACAGGAGTAATTAATCAGTGGACCATCCTTTGAAAAGTTCATTAAGTTCATTTTGTCACAACAGTCTCCCAGGGCAGGAAAAATGGTACAAGTGCATCTCATGAACACTGTGGGTTAAGGACACCACTTCGAAGAAGGTGTCGGGCGCCACTCGAAGAAGCTAGCTCTAGTTTCATCACCATTGTCTTGATCTGTAAGACACTTATTAAACATTGTTAGTGCGGCAATTCACATCATACAGTTCAGCATTGCATATTTTCACCTAAAATCAAATCCCCTTGAGGTACACACCGAACTTCTCCATCCTTAAGCATCACCCACCAGGTGCTGCCAGGTCCCTGGGCAAAAACAATCCCACGAATAGGTTTGCCTTTGCCTGAGGCAGGAGTAACCCAGACTGCCTTTCCTAAGATATTTTTCATGTGTACTACAGGGACTTTATCTCCTTCTACAGTCCGTAGAATTTCTGATTGGGCAGGCCCGGCTCGATTGGTTGATCCCCTAGTGTTGACCAACCAAGTGGCTTTTGCTAAATGTGAATCCCAGTTTTTAAAGGTTCCACCACCAAGTGCCTTTAGTGTAGTTTTTAACAAACCATTGTACCTTTCAATTTTCCCAGAGGCTGGTGCATGATATGGAATATGATATACCCACTCAATACCATGTTCTTTGGCCCAATTGTCTATAGTACTGTTTTTGAAATGAGTACCATTGTCTGATTCAATTCTTTCTGGCGTACCGTGCCGCCAAAGGACTTGCTTCTCAAGGCCCAAGATAGTATTTTGGGCTGTAGCATGAGGTACGGCATATGTTTCCAACCATCCAGTGGTTGCTTCCACCATTGTAAGTACATAACGCTTACCTTGACGTGTTTGTGGAAGTGTAATATAATCAATCTGCCAAGCTTCTCCATACTTATACTTTAACCATCGCCCCCCATACCATACAGGTTTTAACCGTTTTGCTTGTTTGATTTCGGCGCAAGTTTCACATTCATGAATAACCTGTGAAATAGTGTCCATAGTTAAATCCACCCCTCGATCACGAGCCCATTTGTATGTTGCATCTCTACCTTGATGCCCTGAAGCATCATGGGCCCATCGAGCTAGGAAAAGTTCACCTTTATGTTGCCAGTCCAAGTCCACCTCAGCTACATTAATCTTAGCAGCTTGATCCGCTTGTTGGTTGTTTAGATGTTCCTCGGTGGCTCGACTTTTAGGCACATGAGCATCTACATGACGAACTTTCACAGGCAGCCTCTCTAGCCGAGCAGCAATGTCTTGCCACAGTGTGGCAGCCCAAATGGGTTTACCTCTGCGCTGCCAGTTGCTTTTCTTCCATTGCTGTAGCCACCCCCACAAGGCATTTGCTACCATCCATGAGTCAGTATAGAGATAAAGTATTGGCCACTTCTCTCGTTCAGCAATGTCCAAAGCCAGCTGGATGGCTTTCACTTCTGCAAACTGACTGGATTCACCTTGTCCTTCAGTGGCTTCTGTAACTTGTCGTGTGGGACTCCACACAGCAGCTTTCCACCTTCGATGTTTTCCTACAAGACGACAGGATCCATCTGTGAACAGTGCATACTGCTTATCAGTCTCTGAAAGCGCATTATATGGTGGTGCTTCTTCAGCACGTTTTACTTCATCCTCATCTGGAGACATCCCAAAGTCTTTGCTTTCTGGCCAGTCTGTAATCACTTCTAATATACCTGGACGGTTGGGACTTCCAATTCGAGCTCGTTGCGTGATCAGTGCAATCCATTTACTCCATGTAACTTCGGTTGCATGATGTGGAGAGGGAACCGTCCCTTTGAACATCCAGCTCAGCACCGGCAGTCGAGGTGCCAGGAGGAGCTGTGCTTCAGTGCCGATCACTTCTGAAGCAGCTCAAACTCCTTCAGATGCTGCTAGTATCTCCTTTTCAGTTGGAGTATAGTTGGCCTCAGATCCTTTGTATCCTCGACTCCAAAAACCTAAGGGTCGACCTCGGGTTTCTCCCGGTGCTTTCTGCCAGAGGCTCCAGGTAAGTCCAGTATCTCCGGCTGCGGTGTAGAGCACATTTTTAACATCTAGTCCAGTTCGGAGTGGTCCAAGGGCCACCGCATGAGTTATCTCACACTTAATTTGTTCAAAGGCTTGTCGTTGTTCAGGGCCCCACTCAAATTGGTTCTTTTTACAAGTCACTCGATAGAGAGGGCTCACAATGTGGCTGTAGTCAGGAATATGCATTCTCCAAAAACCTACAACGCCCAAGAAAGTCTGTGTCTCCTTTTTATTAGTAAGTGGAGACATTGCTGCAATTTTGTTGATCACATCCATTGGGATCTGACGACGGCCATCTTGCCATTTTATTCCTAAAAACTGGATCTCTCGTGCAGGTCCCTTGACCTTGCTCCGTTTTATGGCAAAACCAGCATCCAAAAGAATATGAATTATTCTCTCACCTTTCTCGAAGACTTCTTTCGCTGTGTCGCCCCATACGATGATGTCATCAATATATTGCAAGTGTTCTGGAGCTTCACCTTGCTCCAGCGTGGTCTGGATCAGTCCATGGCAGATGGTAGGACTGTGTTTCCACCCCTGGTGCAAGCGATTCCATGTATACTGGATGCCCCTCCAAGTGAAAGCAAACTGCGGCCTGCACTCTGCTGCTACAGGAATAGAGAAAAATGCATTAGCAATGTCAATTGTAGCATACCACTTGGCTGCCTTTGACTCCAGTTCAAATTGCAGTTCTAGCATGTCAGGCACAGCAGCACTCAGTGGTGGTGTAACTTCATTCAGGTCACGACAGTCTACAGTTAGTCTCCACTCGTCACTAGACTTACGCACTGGCCAGATTGGGCTGTTAAAAGGTGAGCGAGTCTTACTGATCACACCCTGGCTTTCCAATTGACGGATCAGCTACTGGATAGGAGTCAAAGAGTCTCGATTGGTGCGATATTGTCGGCGATGCACCGTTGTGGTAGCAATTGGCACCTGCTGATCGTCAACCCTCAGCAGTCCTACAACAGAAGGGTCATCTGAAAGACCAGGCAAATCAGACAGCTGTTCAATTTTCTCAGTGTCCACAGCTGCTATACCAAATGCCCACCTATACCCTTTTGGGTCCTTAAAATACCCTCTCCTGAGGTAGTCTATACCAAGGATGCACGGAGCATCTGGACCAGTCACAATGGGATGCTTTTGCCAGTTTTTTCCAGTTAGGCTCATTTCAGCCTCTACAACAGTCAGCTCCCGGGATCCCCCAGTCACTCCAACAATATTGATGGATTGCGTTCCTTTATAATTAGAAGGAATTATTGTGCACTGAGCACCAGTGTCCACTAAAGCTTTGTACTCCTGGGGTTGTGTTGTACCAGGCCATAGTATTTGTACAGTCCAATAAACTCTGTTATCCCTTTCCTCCACCTGGCTGGAGGCAGGACACCTCTAATTCCTGTTTTGCACAGTCTCTGGGTGTGAATTAGAGGTTCCTTCAAGAGCATCAGAATCTCTTCTGCTCCTTTTGTAAACTGGAGCAGCCACCTTCCAGGACAGCCTGACAACATTTACACATCACACATCCTTGGGGCCGGTGTTCCGGCCCAAGATACCATTCTCATGAGCCTGGACTATCACTCCTTATAATAATGAAAAACATACTTCTGTATAACCTTACCAAGGTCCTTTATATTTTGACTAATTGCTGTGATTTAATCATGTTAGTATTATTTCTTCTTTGACCATCTCGATGGTCATGTTAGTATTTATCTTCCTTTATCATCCAAGTGGTTGGAACCTCACATCCTGCTGTTCCCACTGTATGGTTTGGAAGGGACCTTAAAGATCATCTAGTTCCAACCACCCTGCCATGGGCAAGAACACCTTCCACTAGATCAGGATGCTCAAAGCCCCAGACAACCTGCCCTTGAACACTTCCAGGGATGGGGCATCTGGAACTTCTCTGGACAACCTGTTCCAGTGCCTCATCGCTCTCATGGTGAAGAATTTCTTCCTTATAGTTAATCTAAATCTACCCTCTTTCAGTTTAAAGCCATTACCCCTTTTTCCTATCACTACATGCCCTTGTAGAAAGTCCCTCTCTAGCTTTCTTGTAGGCCCCCTTTAGGTACTGGAAAGCTGCTATAAGGTCTCCCCGGAGCCTTCTCTTCTCCAGGCTGAACAACCTCAACTCTCTCAGTCTTTCTTCATAGGAGAGGTGCTCCAGCCCTCTGATCATCTTCGTGGACCTCCTCTGGACTTGCTCCAAGAGGTCTATGTCCCTCTTATGTTGGGGGTCCCAGAGCTGAATGCTGAACTCCAGGTGGAGTCTCACAAGAGCAGAGGGGGAGAATCACCTCCCTCAACCTACCGCCTAGCCTCCTTGCCATTCTTGCACAATTTCCATACATTCCACCCCCTTGCTCAGGGGACAGCTTCTGCTAGGACCAGCAAAGCCAGAGTTGTTCATTTGGGTTTGTGAGGTGTAGCACAGAGCAATTTACAGGGGCATACAATAAACACATATAGAAAAAGAAAAAAACATATTTCTACAATAATGTTTTAAATTAGGTGTCCCATTCACTTTGTCAAGGAATTAGTCATTCAGCCAGGCATTATCAGTAGATTGTTTCACTTGCTGCATTAATCCCAAAGATGTGAGATGTCTTCTTCCATGTTGACTAGTTCATCATTATGTTGAAGCACCACATGCCTTCAAAATAAGCAGCATTTGCAGCCACTACCTACTTAGAGGAAACCACAAGAAGAAACATTAATGTTAAAATCCCTTAGCATGGCACAATTCTGTAATACAGCTACAAGGGTTGTCATGCTAGTGAAACACATTGTTAAGAGATCTGCAACCGTTAATTTCTCCTAAATATTAAAGGTAAATGATTAGGCTACAGTAGAGGCTGAACAGATCTAAGTTTACCAGGATAAATCTAAGTTAATCAATAGGAGTGTTGTCACCTTCCAGTAATACATATGCTGTTGCTCCAGCTCCTTTAGTTTAACAACCTGGGTTTAACAACCTGGTGTGGGGTAATTGCCCATGCAGACTGAAAAGTCGTGGCCTGCACGTTTTCAGATTGGACTTCACTTTGATATTGGGTCTGTGACACCAAGAACATTGTTCCAATGCTGTCTCCTCTAGATAAAACACGTGTTCACTGAAGATACCTGAAATACAAGAACTCGAGAATCTGATATTAGCAGAGGATGTAACATAAGAAGAGAAGTCAACGTGCAAAACCATACAGTATTCTCTGGAATTATATAAATTTTTGCATCTAGATCAATAGGTTGCAGTCCCACTTCACAATCCATTGATGTGAATAATTCCATTTTCTCTGTAGTTAGCCCTGACACTGTGTCCACAGAAGTGTATACATATTGCCACCCCCTAGAGGGGAGTAGGGGGCTGATATAATCGACCTGACAGGTATTCAAGGCCCATTGACCACGTTTTATCTTTCCCCATGGCCTATATAATGCCCTTAAATTAACTTTGTACAAGTGGCACAATGATGTGAGCATGTTTTACAAGTATATAATAGCAAAGCGGGTTGATTATGAGCAATGTCCCATGCCTGTGCAGCATAAGCTGATCCATGTCCACAAGCTATATGCATACTTAGAGCTTGAGCATGAAGTTCAGCAGAGGTCATATTATCTGCTTCCTTACTGTTTTGCGGCTCAAGTGAATCAACTTTATTGTGCTCTTCTATTAATCCTTCACAAGGGGAATCCTCCTCCACAGATGATTTAGGGATAAAAGTTCTCCAATGCCCTAAAAATCCTAAAAAGGCATGTAATTGTTTTACTGCAGCTGGTACAGAAAACTGCTGGACTGTGTGATATACCTTATCTGGTATTTCTCGAAGCTGCCTATGCCAAACTATTTCTAAAAATAGTACAGTAGCACTAGGGTCCTGTGTTTTAGTCAGATTAATTGCCCAGCCTTGGTCCTGTAAATACACCTTCAAAAATTCAGCAGCTGCTTCAGTTTCTTGTTGTGACACTGCCATAATCAACAGATCATCAATATAATGGCAATCAGTAATGGTACCCAACCATAATGCTATATTAGCTACTATGATTTGATGGCAAACGGAGGGACTGTATTTGTATCTCTGAGACAACACTCGGCAAGTGTATTGCTTTTGTTGCCAGGTAAAGGCAAACTGGTCTTGCATTGAGGTGACAGGCGGGGTGGGGGGTGGGTGCAGTGTTGGCAGTGGGACTAGGGCTGGTTGATTTTTTTGCATAAACATTAACTTTTGCAAGCGGCAAAACATTTCTGATGGTGTGATCCCACCTATTTCTAATCATGGGATACCAGCTTGTACAAAATCATTCCATATTTGTGTCCGCCTCACCCGTGCTGTAACTCCTTTCAGTTTTGCTGGCTTTCCTTTATTCACCACCCAAACAGAGGGTCCTGAAATTACAGCCCCAATTCCCCTCAAGGCATTTACTAGAGTGCCTGCATTGCCCGTAGCATTTGTCACTGTTGGCAGAATCACGGGTATTAGTGAGGCAGGCGGTCCTCTAAGAAGTTGCATTTTAATACTTCTTGTCACTGCTACCCTGTCCAGATCGGATCCCATAATCAATGCAGATGCCACCCCCATCCACCACACTAAATTAATACCATCCTCCATTGTGCACCAGTTTCCACAGGACAACACACATTCAACAGGTTCAACATATGCTGTTAAAACTGCAGCACACAAACACTGACATAGCGTAGGTGCAATAATATCTTGCCCGTCAGGACCTCTGACATTTTGCAGTTGAGCATATCCTCGTATCAGATCATCATTGGCTATAGGGCTTAATAAAACTTTTTCATCTGCTAATAAATGGATAGACGCATCTCCACTCTCCCAAGCTGGCAAAATCCGTGCCAGTATTCCTTCCCCACTCTTCTGCTTCTCGGAGAGTGAGTACACGTGATCTGCCCCTCCTCATCTGCTTGTTCCCGCTGCCACATCATTTGTATGGGGGGCTGTGCTCCCACCACCTCCCTGCCATTTAAGTCAGGATCAAATTAAAACTCAATATTGGAGACTGAGGATTCACTCCAAATATTTCCATCCCATTCCTCGGGATTCCAAGATCATTTTGTGGTGAGAGATGGACAGATCTTGACAAAGCCACTCAGAGACTGAAAGGGCCTGTAAAAGCCCGAAAAAATCTGATGGGGATTTACAGAGCCCAGCAGAGCCCGAAAGAGCCTGACAAAGCCCAACAGAGCCTGACAAAGCCCAACAGAGCCTGACAGATAGCAACAGAGACCGACAGAGCCCCAAAGGGGCTTACAGAGCCTCACAGGTCCTGACAGAAGCCTTCAAAGCCCGACAGAGACCGACAAAGCCCAACATGGATCAAAAAAGCCCAACAAAGCCTGATGTAGCCTGACAGATAATGACAGAGCCCAACAAAGCCAGAGAAAACCCAAAAGATCCCAACAAATTCTGAAAGAACTCGACAGGGCCTGAGAGAGCATGACAGGGCCCAACAAAGACCAACAGAGCTTATAGGGCCTGACAGATCCTGACAGACCCCGACAGACCCTGACATAGCCTACCAGAAACTTACAGAGTGTGCAAGAGCCACACAGAGCCCAAATAAACACGAAACGGAACTTGAAAGAGCCAAACAGAGCCTGACAGGAATTGACAGATCCCAACTAAGCCCTACAGTGCCCGACAGAGGTCAAAAGAACCAACAGAGACAGATAAAGCATAACAGACCAGGAAAGAGCATGACAGGACCTGACAGATCCTGACAGAAACCGACAGAGTCCAACAGAACTCGACAAAGCTTGACAGAGCCCTCCAGGACCTGACAGACAAAGACAGGGCCTGCCAGAGCCCAACAAAGCTCAACAGGGTTTGACAAATCCTGACAGCACCTGATAGATAACGATAGAGCCCGGCAGGACCTGACAGAGGCTGACGAAGTGCAAGAGAGATTAAAGAGCTCAACAAAGCATTACAGAGCCCCACTGAACCTAACACATCTTGACAGAGCATTACAGATCCCGACAGAATCTGACAGAGACCAACAGGGCCCAACAAAGCTTGAAAGAGCCCAAAACCACCCAATGTAGTCTGACAGAGATCAAGAATACCTAACAGTGCCTGACAAATCCCGACAGAGTCCTAGAAATCCTGACATGGCCTGACAGAGCCTGAATAAGAGCTAAAAAGCCTAACAAAGCCTAACAGACCCCGACAGGGATTGAAAGAGCCTGACAAAGCCCTACAGAACCCCACAGAGTCTGACAAGGCCTGACAGGGCTCTACAGAGTCTGAAAGTGCCTGATCAAGCAAAAAAAGCCCAAAAAAGCTTGACAGAGCCTGACAGAGCTTGACAGAGCCCAAGAGAGACCGACAGATCTCGACAAAGTCACACAGAGACCGACAGGGCCTGAAAGAGCCTGACAAAACCTGAGAGGGATTGACAGAGCCCTATAGACCCTGACATCGCTTGACAGAAACTGAAAAAAACAAACAAAACCTGATAGACCCTAACAGAACCTGACAGAGCCTGACAGAGCATGCCAGGGCCTAACAAAGCCTGAGAGAGCCTGACAGGACCTGACAGAGCACGACAGGGCACAACAAAGTATTACTCTTTGGGGCCTGCTAGGGTTCTATCAGGTTCTGTCGAGATCTGTAAGGCTCTGTCAAGCTGTGTCAAGCCCTGTCATGCTCTGCAATGCTTTGCTGAGCTCTTTCAGACTCTGTCATGCTTTATCAGTCTCTGTCAGGCCCTACCGGGATCAAAAAAGCCCAACAAACCTTAATACCGCACAACAACACTTGACACGTCCTGATAGAGCCCAAATAAACCTGACAGAGCCCGAGTAGGACCCACAGAGTCAGACAGAAGCCAACAAAGACTGATAGAGACCATCACAGCTCGAAAATTACCTAGAGATCCTCACGTAGATAGACGGAGCCTGTCATGGCCTAAAAGACCTGGACAGAGCTTGACAAGGCCTGACAGAGCCAGACAGGGTATGACACAGATTAACAGTGCCCCACCTGTCCCAAAAAACACTGACAAAGCCTGATAAGGCCTGACAGATCACTACAGAGCCCAAAAAATCCTGGGAAATCCCAACAGATCCTGAGAGATCCTGACAGAACCTGACAGGACCTGACAGAGGATGACAGAGCCCAAAAAAGCTAGACAGATCCTGACAGAACCCGACAGGGCCTGACACATTCTGACAGAACCTGACAGAGCCCTCCAGGGACTTACAGAGCCCGCAAGAGACTGATAGAGCCCGACAAAACCTGACAGAGCCCGACAGGGCCTGACAGATCCTGACCAAACCCCACAGAGCCCGCCAAGCACTGAAAGATCCTGCAAGAGACTGACAGGGCCTGACAAAACCTGACAGAGCCCATCAGAGCTTGATAAAGCTAGACACAGCCCACCAGGGCGTGACAGAGTCCAAAACAGCTCAACAGGGTTCGACAAATCCTAACAGCGCCTGATAGCGAATGATAGAGCCCGTCAGGACCTGAGAGAGGCTAAAAAAGTGTGACAGAGACTAAAGAACTCAACAAAGCATTGCTACAGAGCCTGATAGGTCCTGACACAGCTTGACAGATCCTTACAGATGTAGACAGAGCCCGACAGGGCCAGACAGAGCTTGAAAGAGCCCAACAGAACCTGACAGGAACTGACATAGTCCAACGAAGCCTGACAGTGCACAACAAACTCGACAAGGCCCAATAGAGTCAGATAAAGCGTGACAGAGCCTGAAATAGCTTGACAGGGCATGAAAGAGTTTACCAGAAACTGAGAGTGACCGCCAGGGCATGATAGAGCCTGAATGAGCCAGACAGACTTCGACAAATCTTTACAGGGCCAAACAGAAACTGAGAAAGCCTGACAGAGCTTAAAAAAGTCTTACAGGGCCCAAGAAAGCTTGACAGAGCACAACGGGACCTGACAGAGACCGACAGTAGTCAACAGGACCTTATAAATCCAGACAACACCTGACAGCGAACTATAGAGTCCAGCAGGACCTGACAGGCTGAGAAAGAGTGACAGAGACTGAAATAGCTCAACAAAGCATTACAGAGCACGACAGGGCCTGACACAGCTTGACAGAGCTTTACAAATCCCAACAGAATCTGATAGAGCCTGACAGGGCCCAACAAAGCTTGAAAGTACCCAACAGCACCCAATAGAGCCTGACAGAGCTCGACAATACCCAATAGAGCCTGACAAAACACAACAGAGCCCTACAAATCTTGAAATGTCCTCACAGAGCTTGATAGACCTTGAGGAAGACTAACAGAGCCCAACAAAGCCTGAATAAGAGCAGGAAAGCCCGACAGTGCCTGAAAAAGCCTGATAGAGCTGGACAGGGTTTGAAATACCTGACAAAACCGACAGAACCCAACAGGGCCTGACAGAACATGACAGGTCTTTACAGAGCCTGAAAAAGACTGGTAGGGCAGAAAGAGCCCAAAAAAACTTGACAGAGACATACAGAGCCTGACAGAGCCTGACAGAGTCCGACGTTTCTTGACAAAGGCACACAGAGACCGACAGGGCCTGGAAGAGCCTGACAAAACCTGACAGGGATTGACAGAGACCTACAGAGCCAAACAGAGCCTGACAAAGCCAAGCAGAGCCTGACAGATTGTGACAGAGACCAACTTAACCCAAAAGGGGCTTACAGAGTCCCACATGTCCTGACAGATGTCGTCAAAGCCTGACAGAGACTGACAAAGCCCGTCAGGGATCAAAAAAGCCCAACAAAGATCAGCATTGCCCAACAACGCTTGATGGGGCCTGACAGAGCCCAAAAAACCTGGCAGAGCCTGAACATGCCTCACAGACTTAGACAGAAGCTGACAAAGCCTGATAAAACAAATCACAGCCCAAAAATGCTCTGAAAAACACGACATAGATACATAGAGCCCGTGATGGCCTAAAAGACCTGGACAGAGCTTGACAAAGCCTGACAGAGCCTGATAGGGTATGACACAGATTAACAGTGCCCTATATACCCCAAAATAGCCCGACATAGGCTGATATGGCACGAGAGATCACAACAGAGCCTGACAACGCTGCAGAAAGCCCGACAGAACCCGACAGATCCTGACAGATCCTGACATTGCTTGACAGAGCACAACAGGGCCTAACAAAGCTCTACAGATCGTGAAAGAACATGATAGGGCCTGACAAAGTATGACAGAGTCCTACAGATCCTGACAGATCCGGACAGAACCCGACAGGGCCTGACAGAGCATGACTAGGTGCTTTTTGGCTCTTTCAAGCTTTGTTGGGTTCTCTCGGGCTCTGTCAGGTTCTGTCGCAATCTGTAAGGTTCTGTCAAGATGTGCTAGGCTCTGTCTGGCTCTTTTAAGTTCTGTTTAGCCCTGTTGGGCTCTGTCGCGATCTGTAAGGCTCTGTCAAGCTGTTTCAGGCCCTGTCACACTCTGTAATGCTTTCTTCAGCTCTTCTAGTTCGTGTCGCACTTTGTCAGCCTCTGTCATGTCTTGCTGGGCTCTATAGTTCACTATCAGGTGCTAAGAGGATTTGTCGAACCCTGTTGAGCTGTGTTGGGCTCTGGCAGGCCCTATCATGCTGTGTCAAGGCCTGGTGGGCTCTGTCAAGCTTTATGGAGCTCTCTTGGGCTCTGTCAGGTTTTGTCAGGCTCTATCAGGCTCTGCTAGGCTTTCTCGGGTTTGATCAGGGTCTGTCAGGCAATGTCAGGATTTGTAGGACTCTGTTGAGTTTTGTCGGGCTCTGTTGGACTTTGTCAGGCTCTGTCAGGGTCTGTAGGGCTCTGTCAGTCTTTGTCAGGTTTTGTCAGGCTCTTTCAGGCCCTGTCGGTCTCTGTGAGGTTTTGTTGAGATCTGTTGGTTTGTCTCAGGCTCTGTGAGGTGCTGTCGGTCTCTGTCAAGCTCCTTTGGGCTCTTTCTGCCCTACCAGGCTTTGTCAGGCTCTGTAAAGCCCTGTCATGCTCTGTCAGGCCTTGTCAGGCTCTGTCAGGTTCTGTCGGGCTTTATAAGGCTTTTTCGGTCTCTATCGTGGTCTGTTGGGTCATATCAAGGTTTATCGTGCTTTTTTGGGGCATATAGGGCACTGTCAATCTGTTTCTTGCCCTGTCAGGCTCTGTAGGGCCTTGTCAAGCCTTGCCTAGGTCTCTTAGATCGTTACTGGCTCTGTCTATCTAAGTCGGGCTCTCTAGAGCATTTTCGGGCTGTGATGGGCAATATCGGGCTTTGTCGGCTTCTGTCTGTCTCTGTGGGGATCTGTCGGGATCTGTAAGGCTCTGTCAAGCTGTGTCAGGCCCTGTCGTGCTCTGTAATGCTTTGTTGAGCTCATTCAGGCTCTGTTCCATTTTGTCAGTCTCTGTCAGGCCCTACTGGACACTATAGTTTGCTGTAAGGTGCTGTTGGGATTTGTCTGGCCCTGTCGAGTTCTGTTGGGCTCTGTCAGGCCCTGTTGGGTTCTGTCGGGCTTTTTTTGGGCCCTGTGAGACTGTGTCGGGCTCTGTCAGGCTTTCTCAGGTGCTGTTGGGCTCTGTCAAGCTTTGTCGAAGTCTGTCAGGTTCTGTCATGCCCTTGCGGGCTCTCTCAGTTTCTGGTAGGCTCTGTTAGGCCCTGACATGCTCTGTCAGGCCCTATCAATCTCTTTCAGTTCCTGGCAGTCTCTGTCAGGTTCTGTCAGGATCTGTCAGGCCCTGTCAACCTCTGTTGGTCTTTGTTGGGCCCTGTCATGCTCTATCAGGTCCTGTCAGGTTCTCTCAGGATCTGCCGGGATCTGTTGGGCTTTCTCGGGCTCTGTTGTGGTCTGTCGGGCCATATCAGGTTTGTTGGGCTTTTTTGGAACATGTAGTGCACTATCAATCTGTGTCATGCCCTGTCAGCCTCTGTCAGGCTCTGTCAAGCTCCTTTGTGCTCTTTCTGCCCTACCAGGATTTTCCAGGTTCTGCCAAGCTTTGTCAGGATTTTTTGATCCCTGTCAGGGTCTGTCAGGAGTTGTAGGGCTCAGTTGGGTTTTTTCATGCTATGTTGGGTTTTGTCGAGCTGTGTCAGGCTCCATTGGGCACTTCTGGGCTCTTTCAAGAATTGTTTGACCCGGTCGGGGTTTGTCAGGTTCTGTCGGAATCTGTAAGGCGCTGTCAAGCTTTCTCAGGCCCTGTTGTGCTCTGTAATGCTTTGTTCAGCTTTTTCAGGCTCTGTTGCGTTTTGTTGGCTTCCATCAGACCCTACTGAGGCACGGAAATGACCTTAAAACCCTTGAATTGTTAGGAAGGTATGTATTTACATATTTATTTACGGCGCTGGAGACACAGGGAATCATTTCACCTAATACGTGTGTAAATTTCCAGGAGCTGTGAGCTTGTTTAAATGCAGTGAAGGCGTCAGTGAAGTCCTGTTTTTTGTACAGTAAGTTACACAGAGTTAAGCAAGGCTAGACAATAGTGATGTGGGTTAAAGGGTTAGTTCTTTGCGTTTTAATTAGTTAATTGTCAATTCCCTGTATCAACTTGTGGTTTGAATGTGGGTTTATATCAATGAGTGGCAATTAAATGTTGTTCCACAGAACTTGGAAAATAGGATTTGATACAGCACTTTAAGTTAATTTGCTTTTATTATTATCTAATAATTTTGAGACCGGGAAAGTATTTAAGTTGTTGAACTCTGATCCCTAATTCAGTCGGTTGTTGGAGCAATAAAGGACTCAGCATTCCAATTCAATGTGAATCACACAAAGCCATTTATTACAGAAACAAACCTCCTTATATACGCAACTATTCTCTAATCACGCATCCACGCTCCAAGCATGGATTCGTTAAATAAGTATCACAGGCAGTCCACATGCTGGAGCCACACCGATGATAGATCCGATGACTGACGCCATGCTGAGGCCCTGTTAATGAAGAAACGCCCCTCTTTCTCACAGAAGATTCTGTTCTCAATTTCTCCAAGTGGCCTTGAGATTCCTTTGGGCCTGACTAATTCAACAACATATCTCCATATAACCAAACCCCTCCACAGCTGGTAATAGAGAAATTCGTACAAATTGGGTTATAAACAGAATAACAGAGGACCTCTGCCCGGTGGTAGTAAACCCATACAACTTACTGACTGTATTAACTCTAATTTGATTTGGATTACAGTTTTAGATTTAAAAGATACCTTTTTGACTCTCTCTCCATGAAGTCAGCCAGATAATATTTATGTAAAACCCAGCTCACATGGATTTTGTTGCCACAAGGATTTAAGAACAGTCTGACAATATTTGGAAATCAGCTTGCTAAAGATCTTGAATCTTGGGAAGCCCCATCTGATGAAGGACAGATGCTACAATATGGGGATAACATTTTGATCGCTACCCGAACAAATAAGACGTGCATAACCTGAACTGTAAGTCTACTGAACTTTTTGTGGCTCCAAGGATATTGGGTATCACAGAAGAAAGCCCAGATGATGCAGCAACAAGTAACTTATTTGGACTATGAAATTAGTGCAGGGCAAAGGACCCTGGGACAGGCTCGAGAGGAGCCTATATGCCAAACTCCGAAGCCTCAAACTGAAAAAGAATGACGGACCCTTTTTGGGCATGACAGGGTGGTGCCGGTTGTGGATTTATGATTATGGATTGCTTGTCAAGCCATTGTTTGTACTAGCAGCCACAGATCAGGAACACCTGCAATGGAATAAAGGAGCTACACAAGCCTTTGAAGAACTTGGTAAGGCTTTGATGACAGCGCCTGCTTTAGGACTCCCAGATGTGAGTAAACCATTTTTTCTATTCTCTCATGAGAAGCAGGGAATAGCCTTTGGTATACTGGCACAGAATCTTGGCCCATACCGATGAGCAGCAGCCTATTTCTTCAAACAATTAGACGCAAAAGCAAAAGGGTGGCCTGGATTCCTACAGGCAGTTACAGCAGTGGTACTGAACATACAGGAGGCCCGGAAATATACCATGGGACAGAAAATGACTGTGCTAGTATCCCATACAGTGTCTACAGTTCTAGGTGAAAAGGGGGACATTGGCTTTCCCCACAAAGATTTCTCAAATATCAGGCTAAATCATGGTCACTAACATTGTCAATCCGACTTCTTTCCTCAGTGGTCACATTGGAAAACCAGTTCATCATAATTGCCTGGAAAACAATGAAGAAAAATACTCCAGCCAACAAGATCTAAAGGACAATCCTATGGAGAACACTGAGAACTGCTTTATGGATGAAAGTAGCAATATCCTGAACGGTGAAAGGCATGCTGGTTATGCTATAATTAGTAGCCATGAAGTAATGGAATCTGGACCTCTGCCTAAAAGTATCTCAGCACAAAAGGCAGTAATAATCGCCCTTACTTGTGCTCTGGAACTAGCTGTGGACTTTTATACGGACTCTAAGTATGCTTTCAGGATCGTGCTTGCACACAGAACTATTTGGAAGGAAAATGGACTCTTGAACTCTCAAGGCAAACATATCAAAAATGCAGAAGAAATATTGGCAGCTGAACTTCCTAAGAAGGTGGCAATCACGCATATCAAGGCACATCAGAAAGTGATCTCGGCATTGGAAAAACATAAAGAATCATCACCTTAGTAAAAGAATTTGCTAACCTCTTAGAAAAGGGGGGATGTCGTGGATGAGACGGACAAATGACACAGACCAAGTTCTTCCAGGATGAAAGTAGTAGATGCCATTTATTGTCACAAGTGCATTTTTATACAGTTTTACCAATTCATGTGTCTCTTCACTATTCGTTACAAGTTACAGCAGTAACATCCCATTGGCTACTTTTGCTATCATCAATGTTACTCTTCTACTCCCTTCTCTATCACGAGTACATCCTTAGCTTCTCTGGATACTCCTTTACTCCCATCTTTCTCACAGGTAGGCCTTCATATCTTCAAGGCTAATGTCTGTTCCCATGCCCTCGGTCAGGGAATCCACGGACCCACCGTAGTCCCCCACAGGGGGAATGTCATGGCTGAGATGGACAAATGACATAGACCAAGTTCTTCCAGGATGAAAGTAGTAGATGCCATTTCTTGCTACAAGTGCATTTTTATACATTTCTACCAATTCATGTGTCTCTTCACTATTGGTTACAAGGTACAGCAGTAACATCCCATTGGCTAATTTTGCTATCATCCATGTTACTCTTCTACTCCCTTTCTCTCACGGGTACATCCCTTCTCTCTCAGGGTATATCCCTTCTCTCTCATGGGTACAACTAAATATCTCTGGATACTCCTTTAGTCCCATCATTCTCAAGGCTAAACCTTAATATCTTCAAGGCTGATCTCTATTCCCATACTCTCTGTGAAGGATTCCACAGACCTGCTGTAGTTTCCCACAGGGGAATGACACAGGGATTTAACAATTAACTAATGAACACTTAAAGAACTAACACTTAAAGATTTAAAGATAATAAAGATAATAAAGATAATAATAATTGCAAAGGTAATAATTCTTTGGTGCATCCCTGGGTGAACTAGATAACAGAAACTTGGGCACAGGACAGGAGATATGCCAGTTTTAACCAACTCAGCAGTCTGAGACCTAACCATCTCATCACACTGGATTAAAGGTGACCATGTACAGAGAAGAGGACCCAGGTTCACAATCACTGTGTTAGTAACAGAATCAACTTTACAAGATGTTTCCTTCCATGTTCCCTTATGGAACAGGTCAGGATGGGTCTTCACTAGCTCTACCCTGGATATCGCTGGATCTGTTACAGTTGGATTAACATTAAGATAGCAACCAACCTTGTAACCATGGAATTCTTGTATTCAGTAACCAAACTCTATTCTTAAAGTTGACATAGATTTATGGTATATTCTTATAAGGCAGGTAACTGTAACCGAGCCTTATTCTTAAGGTGGACAGAGATTTACGATATATTCTTTTAAAGTTGGTACCTTAGAAAATAACTGGTAAACATAGCATCTTTTAGATAGGAAGTTTGTGTTAGAATAGGTGTGGAATATGCTAATGGTTGTCAGGGGTTGTAATGAATATGTATGTGACTAACTTGTATAATAAGGTGTAGTCTGAATCACCTGTTCGAAGCCAGCTTTGGGTGCGAACCCCTGGTTTCCCAGCGCTGAAATAAAGCACCGCATATAACTACGTCCGTGGTTATGTGTCCTGATTGCTAACATTTTGGTGACCCAGATGGGACCTCGCGGGCATTGCTGAGACAGATCGTGTCTCGATCCTGCTCCAGCTAGCACCGAGGTATTCTTGGGGAGTGCATCGGACGCGACCAGCTCTCCGCTGCTCACGATGGACCTCTGATTGGTAAGAAGGTGCTTTATCTGTTGCTTTACATGGATTATTGGGTACCCATCTGGTCTGGTTCTGGTCTGGTAGCCTGCTGGTCAGACATCTGGTAGCCTGTCGATCAGACACAGCGAAAGCCATGCTCAGTTGGGCAGGGAGCTCCTGAGGTATTGCCTAGGCAGCCGTCCGTTAGAGGGAAACCTCTGCAGGTTTGGCATCTGGTTTGGTTATTTAAGCCACAGGCTCGGCACCTGGCCTGGTCTGGTTATTTGCGTGCACCTGGTCTGGTTATCTATGTTGTTCAGCACCTGGTCTGTAGCCTTGGTAATTTGATCTGTATTTGCTGTTGAAACTGGTGATTTGATCCGTCTTTACTGTTGTTCTGGTAAAGTTATCTGTGTGTTATCCTTCTGTGTTAATCGCCTGTGTGTTACCCTTTTGTGTTGATATGAGCGATACAAAGATGTCACCATTAGACTGTTTGTTGAAACATTGGAAGGAGGCTGGATTTGGACAATCAATGAGTAAAAAGAAGTTAACTGAATATTGTACTCACTGCTGGCCTGAATATGACTTGCCTAATGAAATACGGTGGCCGCCGGAGGGTACTTTAGAACCTGGAACTATTAATGAATTAATGAGGTTTTGTCAAAGGGAAGGTAAATGGGATGAGGTACAGTACGTGGATCTCTTTTTCTATCTTGTACAAAAACAGGACTGGAGGAAGGAATGTGGGTTAATATTAGTATGGAGGGGCGGTACTAATGATAAATGTATGGGTTGTACGGCAGAAAAGAAATACATGACGTGTTTGGCAATAGAAAACAGCTGCGGTAATGCCTTAAAATTAGATTTGCCGTGTCTTGATGTTGCCCCTCCAGAAACTGAACCCTCTGCACCTAAACCCCTTAAACCCTCGGCACCTGTGCGTCTCACTGAAAGTGATATCAATTCCAGTGGGGATGAGGGGGCAGCAACCGGTGTAAAAGGAGTAACAACTACACCAATATCCCACAGGACTAGGCACAGAGAAAAGGAAGCCCAAAAGGGGGGTGGACTGCCAAATGTAATAGCACCCCTGAGACAAGCGGTAGGAGTGGGGGGAGAGACGGTTTATGTAAAAATCCCGTTTTCGCCAGGAGATTTAATGATCTGGAAACAATCAGCCGGTCCTTACCGGGAAAACCCGGACAAGGTTGCAAGGATAATTAAAATGATAATTAAAATGCAGAATCCTGATTGGGATGATTTACAAGTGATTCTTGACACATTAATGGATTCTACAGAAAAGGATATGGTTATACGGGTAGCAAGAGATAAAGCAAGGGAGGATATTCAGAATGGAATAGTGGGTGGCAATGTTGATGAAAATTTTCCAAAGGAGGATCCCAGATGGGATTATAATACTGGAGGTGGTCAGCTTAGCCTCCGGAGGTATCAGGACTGGTTATTGATCGGTGTTCAGACTGCTATGCCAAAACAAATGAATTGGTCAAAATTGTATAATGTTAGGCAGGAAAAGAATGAATCCCCTTCAGCCTTTTTAGAAAGATTAAAGAAAACTGCAAAGAGATATATGGATTTAGATATTGAAACAGAACAAGCAAGGGTTCAGTTGGCTTTAATCTTTTTGGGGCAGTCTCAGGATGATATTCGGAAGAAATTACAGAAACTGGAGGGGGCACAATTACGAGATCTGGATGTCATGTTAGAAACAGCCTGGAAAGTTTATAATAATAGAGAAAAGGAACAGTCGAGGCGTTCTCAGCAAGACTTGTTGGCCCTGGTCCAAGGACAAGGCAGGGGAATAGGAATGGAAGTCCGTGGCAGAGGAACTACAGGCGGCCGAGGGCGCGGTTTTCGGAATGTTCGGGGAACTCCTTTAAGACCTGTTGTAAAGCTTGGTATAAATCAATGTGCTTATTGTAAGGAGGAAGGACACTGGAAAAATGAATGCCCGAACCGTCCGGGCTCCACGAGTCAGGTACCAAGTGCAGCAGGGAATGCAATACAAACTATGGTGTTGGGGGAATATAATAATAACAGTTGACTATATGGCAGCACAAGAACCGATACCCAGAATAAGGAACCCCTTGTGACAATACAAGTGGGGGACCAGGATGTGAGATTTTTAGTGGATACAGGGGCTACTTATTCTGTGCTAAATTCTTTACAGGGAACAATAGGTCATAAAACGACAACGATTGTTGGTGCCACAGGGAAGGAAGAAGTACGGCCATTCCTGCAACCCTTAGATCTGCGTTTTGGAGAAAAGGAATTAACCCATGAGTTCTTATATGTTCCAGATTGTCCAGTTTCCCTTTTAGGACGGGATTTATTGACCAAATTGGATGCTGTAATAACATTTGAGAATGGAAACCTGGTAATGAAAATTCCAGAATATAAGGTGGGACAAATTCTGTTATTAAGAGAAAACCCGGTAGTGGAAATACCACAAGCTGTGGAGGAGGCTATGATCCACACGGTATGGGCGACTGACATACCTGGGAAATTGAAAACAGCCCAGCTTGTAAAAGTGGAATTAAAGGAAGATGCCAGGCCTGTACAGTTGAGACAGTACCCACTGAAATTAGAAGCTAGGTTAGGAATAGTTCCTCTAATTGAAAATTCTTGAGATATGGAATTCTAGAGGAATGTGAAACAGAATATAATACTCCAATTTTTCCAGTAAAGAAGTCCGATGGTAATTACCAATTAGTCCAAGATTTGCGGGCTGTAAACCAGATCACTAAGGACATTTATCCGGTAGTTGCAAATCCATACACCTTGTTAACATTTGTGAAGGAGAAATATAAATGGCTTACTGTACTTGATTTAAAAGATGCCTTCTTCTGCATACCCCTCGACCTGGAAAGCAAAAAGCTATTTGCCTTTGAATGGGAAAATCCATACAATGGAAGGAAAACTCAGTTAACCTGGACACGTCTTCCGCAAGGATTCAAAAATAGCCCAACTATTTTTGGAAATCAGTTGGCCAAAGAACTCGAGGAATGGACTACGAAAGGCCACATCGTGATCCCTCGACAATGGTACCTGTTACTACAATACGTAGACGACATTTTGATCGCGACTGAGACACGAGAACTCTGCATCCAGGTAACGATTGAAATACTGAACCAATTGGGAATGAATGGGTACAAAGTATCGAAAAGTAAAGCTCAAATTGCATCCAAGACTGTGATTTATTTAGGATGCGAGCTTTCTCAAGGACAGCGGAAATTAGGTACAAACCGTGTGCATGCTATCTGTGCTATTTCAGAACCACGAAACTTACATGAATTAAGATCCTTTTTAGGAATGACAGGATGGTGCAGACTTTGTATTATGGACTATGGGTTGATTGCCAAACCTTTATACGAAGCACAAGGGAATAAGACGTTCATGTGGGGAAAACCACAACGTGAAGCCTTCCAAAAGCTAAAACAGGCTTTGATGCAGGCGCCTACCTTGGGCCTGCTGGACTTGAGCAAAGATTTCCAGTTGTTTGTACACGAGCGACAAAGACTTGCCTTGGGGGTATTAACCCAACAACTGGGATCCTGGAAAAGACCTGTTGGCTATTTTTCTAAACAGCTAGATCCGGTAAGTACTGGGTGGCCGGCGTGCTTACGGGCGGTAGCTGCTACAGTAATACTGATCCAGGAGGTCCGAAAATTAACTACGGGAAAAAGGATAGAAGTGTTTGTATCCCATATGGTGACAACAGTACTGGAACAAAAGGGGGGTCATTGGCTTTCCCCAAGCAGAATGATGAAATACCAGGTAATTCTGACAGAACAAGATGATGTTGTTCTAAAAACTACTAACCTAATGAATCCTGCTGAGTTTTTGGATGCAGGTACTGAAGAAGGAGACCTGGAACATGATTGCATGGAAGTCATCGAATACACCCACGCAAGTCGCCCTGATTTGAAAGACGCTCCGCTGGCAGAAACTGACTGGGAACTCTTTACTGATGGCAGTAGCTTTGTGGAGAACGGAATGCGGTATGCAGGATATGTGATTAGTACTGCCAAGACAGTAATTGAGGCTAAACCCTTACCGCCAAACACCTCAGCACAAAAAGCGGAATTAATCGCCTTAACTAGGGCATTGGAACTCAGCGAAAACAAGAAAGTTAACATATGGACTGACTCAAAATATGCTTTTGGAGTTGTTCATGTGCATGGAGCCCTTTGGAAAGAGCGGGGACTGCTCTCTTCACAAGGAACAAACATTAAGTACCAGGAGGAAATACTGAATCTGATTAATGCCGTTCAAAAACCATCGCAAGTTGTTGTAATGCACTGTAAAGCTCATCAAAGTGGAACATCGAAAATCATAGAGGGAAATTGGCTTGCTGATCAAACAACTCGGTCAGTAGCACGGCAAGTGAGGACAATGATGGGTCTTATCTCCCAGAAGGTAAGAGCAATTGATTTATTACCTTCAGAACCACCTAAATAGTCTACAGAAGATGAAAAATTGGCAAGTCTAGTAAGAACCAGTAAGAATAATTCTGGGTGGTATGTAACCACCAATGGACAAGTTGTGGTACCAACCACTATTATGAGAGGAATACTTCAGACGGAACACCAGAAGTGTCACTGGGGTGCAGAAGTATTGGTAACTTATTTAAGAAAACATTATCTCGGTCCAGATGTTAACAATGGCAAATTCTATCACAGCTAAGTGTGAAATTTGCTTGAAAAATAATCCTTTAGTAAAAAGAAAAACAGAAATGGGGAAAATAAAGACAGGCATACAACCTGGGGATTATTGGCAAAGAGACTATGCGGAACTCCCCAGAACCCGAGGATTCAGGTATATACTAGTTGGGGTAGATACCTTTTCAGGATGGCCGGAAGCTTTCCCTTGTCGCACCAACCAGGCGAAAGAAACTGTAAAATAGTTACTAAAGGAAATAATCCCTAGATTTGGGGTACCACTGGGGATATCCTCCGATAGGGGACCACACTTTGTTGCACAATTGGTAAAAGAAATCAGCAGATGTTTGGGAATTAAGTGGGAGTTACATACCCCATGGAGACCCCAGTCTAGTGGACAAGTGGAGAAAATGAATCAAACCCTAAAAAGGCAACTTAGCAAGATCTGTCAGGACGCAAAAATTCAATGGCCTCAGGCCTTGCCAATAGCATTGTTGCATATTAGGATTAAACCTAGGAGTGGAATGTCAGTAAGTCCATACGAGATTTTGTATGGCAAACCATATGAAGCACCAAACCCAAACCCAGAGGTACATGTGAAAGGAAATCAGGACTTGTACAATTATGTGTTGTCTCTTGGCAGGACATTGAATCGACTCAGATCCGCACTAGTGTGGAATCGCCCACTAGCGCTCGAGAATCCAGTACATGATATAGAGCCTGGAGACACGGTGTATCTAAGAACTTGGAATGAAGAACCCTTAAAAGAGCGTTGGGACGGACCCTATCAAGTACTCCTAACTACATTCACCACAGTCAAAGTTGCTGGAGTAGACTCCTGGATACACTATACCCGAGTGAAAAGAGTCCCAAGACTCTGGAAATCGCAGATAGTGGGTCCTACCTCGCTCAAGATTATATCGCAGTAATGTCTGGTTTGCATTACCAAATTGTGATTTTGGTTAGAGTGTTTGTACTTTTGAAAACTGGAGAGGGAAGTGCCACTCTATTCCACAAGGCCTCTGATAAACAGTGGGAAAATGGGACTATTCAAATGGAATTGCAAATTAGACCACGAAGAGCAGTAGATAATAACGAAAGTACCCAGATACCACAGGTGGTATCAGGCAGAGAATCTTATGATAGGATTAATTCGAGATTTCGCACTGACTCAGAATACCAGTAGCATCACTGCTTGCCTTCCAATTCCAAAATCGGCCGAAGACCCAATACAGTGGGGAATAATATCTACCACCTTACCAGAAATAAACAGAACTGGTAAAATAGCATGTGAATCCCGCACTAGAAAAGAAGTCATCCCAACAGAACAAAGGGTAAAAGAACAAGGAAAATGGAAAACACCAGGGCCAAAGGAGGATTGTTTAAAATTACCTGAGGTGAAATGGGTTAAAATAGGAATGACCAGACCATTCAAAAATATAGGTTGGTGTTATTATGACACATGGACCACCAAAGTAGTAAACCAAATGGTTGAACAGACTTACTGGGAATGCAAAGATCAGGATAACAAAAATATAACTGAATCATGGAGTAACATGTGGACATTGAGTATTGTACAACAATACCAATATAGTGAAGCATTTCCATGGTGTGTACGGTGGTCCAATGTAACAGGAGGAACAACAGTACCATGGTGGAATTGTTCACGAGTAATAACTTGCCAGACAGATATGAAAGAGATACCAATATCCATCGTTAAAGTTGCGGTAATTGCAGGTTGCATTTGTCAGAAACAATTGGATCTAAAGGAAGGAATCAAGATAGGTATTGATGGAAATAGAATTGATTGTAGAGGCGTTATAGGTAGTGTGGGACATCTGGTTTGGGCCTTAAGTGATGGGACCTGGACAACACATTTACCAATAGCAGGACCAGTAAGGGAAATTACTTTGGGACTGCCAACCCTATGTCCTATTTGGAAAAAGTCTCCCTTGAAAAATGGGCAAGAACTTCTACATGTTAGGCACAAATGAGAAATAGATGAAGACGATGTGTGGCATGAACCATCAAGCAGTGTTAAATTCGGTTGGGCACTAGAATCTTTCTTTGCACCAATTGCGGCATACAGAAACAGGGAAATGATTGATAAATTGATCGGGCAAATGGATCGATTGGCTAGAATAACTAAGAAAGGTTTTCGGGAACTTAATATACAATTACAGGCTACGACCAAAATGACCTTACATAATAAAATGGCACTCGACATAATGTTGTTGAAAGAAAATGGTGTCTGTGGATATTTGAAAGACAGAATGGATCATTGCTGCATCCATATTCCAAACGTAACTTCGGAGGTCGAGAAGGACATTTCTCAACTCACCCAAACAGAGATGGAGCTGCAAAAGGAAAAGCAGGATGCAGAACAGAGCTGGATAGGAGCTCTGTTGGATTCATTTGGTTTAAATTTGGGAGGATGGGTACATTCACTATTAGAAAGTGTAGTTGTACTTACAATTGTGATTATACTTCTTTGTTTATTACATGTAGGTATTAAACGTGTGATTAGTCAAACAAATGCTAAGAATAATTGCATTTTCAGTGTCCTGAGTAGGAATTATGTTAATCCTATATTTGACAGTCCTCCAGCTAGCCCTCCAGCTTATGAACTGTCACATTTGCCAAATCACCAATCAAATCAATAATTGAAGAAGTTGATTGAAGTGAAAATGCATTGTCTAAAGAAAAGCATTTTCAAAGGGGGGAGATGTTAGTAACAGAATCAACTTTACAAGATGTTTCCTTCCATGTTCCTTTATGGAACAGGAGAATCAACTTTACAAGATGTTTCCTTCCATGTTCCCTTTTGGAACAGGTCAGGATGGGCCTTCGCTAGCTCTACCCTGGATATCGCTGGATCTGTTACAGTTGGATTAACATTAAGATAGCAACCAACCTTGTAACCATGGAATTCTTGTATTCAGTAACCAAACTCTATTCTTAAAGTTGACATAGATTTATGGTATATTCTTATAAGGCAGGTAACTGTAACCGAGCCTAATTCTTAAGGTGGACAGAGATTTACGATATATTCTTTTAAAGTTGGTACCTTAGAAAATAACTGGTAAACATAGCATCTTTTAGATAGGAAGTTTGTGTCAGAATAGGTGTGGAATATGCTAATGGTTGTCAGGGGTTGTAATGAATATGTATGTGACTAACTTGTATAATAAGGTGTAGTCTGAATCACCTGTTCGAAGCCAGCTTTGGGTGCAAACCCCTGGTTTCCCAGCGCTGAAATAAAGCACCGCATATAACTACGTCCGTGGTTATGTGTCCTGATTGGTAACAACTGCGCAGCTGCAACCAGGAGGAGCCGGAGGTGGAGACTATGGAAATGGTCTCCCGGAAGTAATTGTAATAAGAACCGCCTTCTCGTAGAAAGGTTATGAATATGTATAGGCGTTCCTAAAACTTTAATGAATATGTAACACTTTACTGCATTTAACCAAGTTCACAGCTACTGTAATTTTACACACGTATTAGGTGAAATGATTCCCTGCGTGTCCGGCGTCGTAAATAAATACATACCTTCCTTATTTACCTCAAGGGCTGTAAGGTCATTCTGTGCCTCAAAGTGAGTACAATATTGTTTCAAACTTTCTTTTATCAGGATTCCCCACTAAGTTACTCTAATGTGTAAGGATGCATCCTAAGGAGAGCAAGATGGTACTTCAGTATTCTAATGGAACAGGTTCCCATTTTTTTGTTATGTCCCTGATTTTGGAGGGTGAAAAACATATCTGCATATACTTTCTTACACCGCGCACACTGTAATTTAACTCATGCCACGTGACTTAAATCAAGGTGTTTTAAGCTCATCTTCTGCTTTATACAGATCACAGGCTAAAGCATACCACCATAAACAGTAATTACTGTAATTAGCACACACTCAGACAGTTCACAGAGACACGGCTGGTTGGTTTTATGATTTACGAGTTACTTAATGATTTGGAATGGAATGCATGGTATGTCAGGCACTTACAAAAATACCACGCAGTTGTAGACCAATTATTCCTTTTTCACTGACTTTTACCTTTTCCAGCAGCTGCAAAAGAGAGATTTCTGCATTACCCTTCACTCTTGCTAAGATTAGTCATTACCAAAAGTCCATCCTGGCCATCGAAATTGAGACACAGAAATCTCAGAGTTGCTCGATCTGCTCTCAAGATTGCTAGCTGCTGCCCACAAAGAGACTGCAGAAACTCGTGAGACATCTCTCCACGGCTTACTGGCTCCCCGCCAAATGCAATTAAATGGAAGTTTATTACAACATACTTTATCCGTTGTTTTTGTTGGAGGTCTTTTGTCTGCTCCTGCAATGAACAAAGCAAATGGAGATCTTTCCGGAAAAAAAAACAACTTTGGGGCACGCCAAAGCTGGCCGTTCTCACCTATTCACATAGCCAACCAGAACACCCTCCTGCCTGGTTCACCAAAATGAGGTTCGGAAATGACTTTACAATCCTTGAGATTGTAAGGAAGGTATGTATTTACTTATTTACAGTGCCGGACACACGGGGAATCATTTCACCTAATATGTGTGTAAATTTGAAGTAGTTGTGAGCTTGGTTAAATGCAGTAAAGTGTTACATATTCATGAAAGTTTTAGGAACAACACCTATACATATTCATAACCCATCCCTGAGAAGGCTGTTAGCTCTTTAAGTCTTTAAGTGTTAGTTCTTTAAGTCTTAATTAGATAACTGTTAATTCCCTGTAACACGGTTGGACTCTATAGTTCACTGCCAAGTGCTGTCAGGATTTGTTGGGCCCTGTCGAGTTCTGTCAGGTGCTGTTAGGCCCTGTGAGACTCTGTCATGCTGTGTCATGCTTTCTCAGGTACTGCTGGGCTCTGTCAAGCTTAGTCGAAGTCTGTCAGGCTCTGTCATAACCTGGCAGGCTCTCTCAGTTTCTGGTAGGCTCTGTTAGGCCCTGTTGTGCTCTGTCAGGCTTTATCAGGCTCTTTCAGGCCCTGTCATGCTATTTCGGGCTCTGTTGTGCTTTATCTGGCTCTGTTGGTCCTTCTCAAGCTTTGTCGAGCACTATCAGGCTTAGTTGGACTCTGTCAATTTCTTTCAGATTCTGTTGGGCTCTTTCAAGCTCGCTCTGGCCCTGTCAGGCTCTGTCGAGATTTGTAAGGCTCTGTCAAGCTGTATCAGGCCTTATCAGGCTCTGTAATGCTTTGTTGAGCTCTTTTAGTCTCTGTCACACATTGTCAGCCTGTCAGGTCCTGCCGGGCTCTATCGTTCACCATCAGGGTCTGTTAGGATTTGGCAAACCCTCTTGAACTGTGTTGGGCTCTGGAAGGCCCTGTCGTGCTCTGTCAAGGCCTGGTGGTCTCTGTCAAGCTTTGTCGACCTCTTTCGGGCTTTGTCAGATATTGTTGGGCTCTATCAGGTTCGCTCAGGCTATACTGGGCTTTCTGGGGTTCGATCAGGCTCTGTCAGGCCATGTCAGGATTTGCAGGGCTCTGTTGAGTTTTCTCGGACTCTTTCAGGCCCTGTCAGTCTCTGTGTGGCTTTGCTGAAGTCTGTCGGTCTGTCACAAGCTCTGTCAGGCGCTGTCGGTCTCTGTCGAGCTTTTTTAAGCTCTTTCTGTCCTACCAGGCTATTTCAGGTTCTGTAAAGCCTTGTCAGGCCTTGTCAGGCTCTGTCAGTCTTTGTCAGGCTTTTTCATGCTTTTTTTCCCTTATTCAGGCTTTGTCTGGATGTGTCAGGTTTTGTCAAGGTCCATTGAGTATTTTCGATGTCTTTCAGGCTACATTGGGTACTGTTGGTCTCTTTCAAGCTTTTTCAAGCTCTGTAGGGCTCTGTAATGCTTTGTTGAGCTCTTTCAGGCTCTATCGCGCTTTGTCCACCTCTGTCAGGCACTGCTGGACTCTATAGTTTGCTGTCAGGTGCTGTGGGGATTTGTTGGGCCCTGTCGAGTTCTGTTGGGCTATGTCAGGCCATGTTCGGCTCTGTCAGGCTTTGTCGGGCCCTGTGAGACTGTGGCAGGCTCTGTCAGGCTTTCTCAGGTTCTGTCAGTTTCTGTTGGGCTCTGTCAAGCTTTGTTAAGTCTGTGAGGCTCTGTCATGCCCTGGCGGACTCTGTCAAGCTTTGTTGAGCTCTTTTGGGCTCTGTTGAGTTCTTTCAAAATCTGTCAGGCCCTGTCAGGCTCTGTCAAGGTGTGTCAGGCCCTGTTGTGCTCTGTAATATTTTGTTGAGCTCTTTCAGTTTCTGTCATGCTTTGTCAGACTTGTCAGGCCCTGCTATAATTGAGAGTTCACTGTCAGGTGCCATCAGGATTTGTCGGGCCCCGTCGAGCTTTGTCGGGCACCGTCAGGCTTACTTGGGCTCTGTCAATTCCTGTTATGTTCTGACGGGTTCTTTCAAGCTCTGTCAGGCCCTGTCGTGCTCTGTCAGGCCCTGGTGGGCTCTGTCAAGGTTTTTCAAGCTCTGTTGCGCTCTATCGGGTTCTTCCAGGATCTGTCAGGCCCTGTCGGGCTCAGTCAGGATCTGTCATGCTGTGGCGATCTCTCTCAGTTTCTGATAGGCTCTGTCAGGACCTGTTGTGCTCTGTCAGGTCCTAGTGTGCTCTTTCAGGCCCTGTCATGCTCTTTCGGGCTCTGTCAGGCTTTATCTGGCTTTGTGGGGCCTTGTCGAGCTTTGTTGGGCTCTCTTGGGCTTAGTTGGACTCTGTGCATTCCTGTCAGGCTGTTTGGATCTTTCAAGCTCTGCCTGGCCCTGTCAGGCTCTGTCAATCTGTATCAGGCCCTGTCAGGCTCTGTAATGCTTTGCTGAGCTCTTTTAGTCTCTGTTGCACTTCGTCAGCCTCTGTCAGGTCCTCCCGGGCTCTATCATTTGCTATCAGGTGCTGTCAGGATTTGTTGAACCCTGTTGGGCTCTGTCGTACTCTGTGAGGCCCTGTCAGGTTCTGTCAGGATCTGTCGGGATCTGCTGGGCTTTCTCAGGCTTTGTCAGGCTCTGTCGTGATCTCTCAGATCATATCAGTCTATGTCGGGCTATTTTCGGGTATGTAGGGCACTGTTAATCTGTGTCATACCCTGTCAGGGTTTGTCGGGCCTTGTCAAACTCTTTCCAGGTCTTTTAGGCCGTGACGGGCTCTATGAATCTATGTCGAGTTTTCTAGGACATTTTTGGGCTGCGATGGGCTCTATCAAGCTTTGTTGGCTTCTGTCTGACTCTGTGAGGCCTGCTCAGGCTCTGTCCAGTTTTGTTGGGCTCTGTCAGACCCTATCAAGCGTTTTTGGGCAGTGTTGGGCTTTGCTGTGCTTTTTTGATCCCTGTCGGGCTTTGTCAGTCTCCGTCGCGATCTATCAGGCTCTGCTGGGATTTGTCAGGATTTGTAGGGCTCTGTCGGGTTCTGTCAGGCTCTGTTGACCTTTCTCAGGCTCTGTCGGGCTCTGTAGGGCTCTGTTGATCCCTGTCAGGTTTTGTAAGGCTCTCTCTAGGCTTTGTTAGTCTCTGTTTGGCTTTGTCGAGATCTGTCTATCTCTCTCAGGCTCTGCCAGGCTCTGTGTAGTCTGTCAAGCTTCTTTTGGGATCTTTCTTCCCTACAAGGCTCTGTCAGGCTCTGTCAGGCTTTATCAGGTTTGTCGGGCTTTGTTGGGACCTATTAGGCTCTCTCAGGCCTTGTCAGGATTTGTAGGGCTCTGTTGGGTTTTGCCAGGCTCTGTTGGGTATTGTCAAGCTCTGTCAGACTCTATCGGGCACTGTTGCACTCTTTAAAGCTTTGTTGGACCCTGTCAGGCTTTGTCGAGATCTCAAAGGCTCTGTCAAGCTGTGTCAGGTCCTCTCAGCCTCTATAATGCTTTGTTGAGCTCTTTCAGGTTCTGTCGCTCTTTGTCAATCTCTGTAATGTCCTGCCGGGCTCTATCATTTGCTATCAGGTGCTGGTAGGATTTGTCAAACCCTACTGAGGTGCTGGCAGGATTTGTCGAACCCTATTGAGCTGTGTTGGGCTCTGGTGGGCCCTGTCATGCTCTGTCAGGCCCTGATGGGCTCTGTCAAGTTTTGTCGTGCTCTATCAGGTTCTTGCAGGCTCTGTCAGTTCTTGGCGGGCTCTGTTGTTTTCTGTCGTGCTCTGTCAGGTCCTGTCAGGCTCTCTCAGGCTTTGTTGGGCCCTGGCATTCTCTGTCAGGCCCTGTGGAGTTCTGTCGGGCTCTGTCAGGCCAGGTTGGTCTCTGTCGGGCTTTGTCGGGCCCTGTGAGACTGTGTCGGGCTCTGTCAGGCTTTCTCAGGTTCTCTCAGTCTCTGTCATGCCGTGGTGGGCTCTGTCTAGCTTTGTCAAGCTCTGTTGGCCTCTCTTGGGTTTTGTCAGAGCACGACAGAGCCCAATAAAACATGACAGATCCTGACAGAACATGACAGGGTCTGACAGAGCACAACAGTCTCACAGGGCCCGACAAAACCCGACAGAGCCCAACAGAACTCGAAAGGGCCCAACAAATCCAAACAGCACCTGACACCTAACTGTAGAGTGAAAGAGCCAAAAAGCACCCAGTGGAACCTGACAGAGCTTGACAATACCCAACAGAGCCTGACAAAACATGACAGAGCCCTACAAACCCAGACATGGCCTGAAAGAGCCTGATAGACCCCCAGAAATCCTGAAAGAGCCTCACAAAGCCTGAATAAGGGCAAGAATGCCCAAAAAAGCCTAACAAAGCCTAATATGTCCTGACGGAGCCCGATAAAGCCTGAAAAAGCCCAACAGATCTCGACAGATCCTGTCAGAAACCGACAAGGACTCAAAGAGCACGACAGGTCCCAACAAAGCCCAACAGAGCTTAACAAGGCCTGACAATTCCCAATAGAACCCCACAGAGCCCGCCAGGAACTGACAGAGTGTACAAGAGCCACATAGAGCCCGACAAAACCCGAGAGAGCCCAACAGAGCTCGACAAAGCTTGACAGAGCCCACCAGGGCCTGACAGAGCCCGACAGGGCCAGACAGAGGTTGAAAGAGCCCAACATAACCTTGCAGAAATTGACAGTGCCCGACAAAGCTCGAAAAGGCCCAACAGATCCAGATGAAGTGTGACAGTGCTCAAAACAGTATGACAGGGTCTGAAAAAGCCTGATAGGGTCTGACAGAGCCCGTCATGGCCTAAAAGACCTGGACAGAGCTTGAAAATGCATGATAGAGCCCGACAGGGCATGACACAGTTTGACAGTGCCCTACATGCCCCAAAAAAGACCAACAAAGCCTGATATGGCATAACAGAGCACAACAAAACCTGAGAAAGCCCAACAGATCCCGACAGAGTCTGACAGAACCCGACAGGGCCTGACAGAGCATGACAGGGCCCAAGAAATCTCGACAGATGCTGACAGAACCTGAGAGCGCATTACAGAGCACAACAGGGCCCAACAAAGCCCGACAGAGCCCTACAGGGTCTGGCAGATTTAGACAGAACCTGATAGAGCCCGCCAGGGACTGAAAGAGCCTGCAAGACCCTGATAGAGCCTGACGAAAGCCAAGAGACCCCAACAGAGCTCGACAAAGCTATGAGGACTGGGTTAAGGAACAATTAGGCAATCTGAACATCCACAAATGCATGGGCCCAGATGGGATGCACCCACAGGAGCTGAGGGAGCTGACTGACGTCGTTGCTGGACCACTCTCCATCATCTTTACCAAGTCTTGGGAGATGGGAGAGGTGCCTGAGGACTGGAGAAAAGCTAATGTCACTCCAGTCTTCAAAAAGGGCAAGAAGGAAGACCCGGATAATTATAGACTGGTCAGCCTCACCTCCATCCCTGGGAAAATAATGGAATGACTTATTCTTGGTGCCATCTCAAGGCATGTCAAGGATAAGAGGGTTATTAGGGGCAGTCAACATGGCTTCACCAAGGGGAAGTCGTGCTTGACCAACCTCATAGCCTTTTATGAAGATATAACGAGGTGGATAGATGATGGCAGGGCGGTGGATGTGGTCTACCTTGACTTCAGTAAAGCATTTGACACAGTCTCCCACAGCATTCTCATAGCTAAACTGAGGAAGTGTGGTCTGGACAATCGGGTAGTGAGGTGGACTGCGAACTGGATGAAGGGAAGAAGCCAGAGAGTCGTGGTCAATGGAGCAGAGTCCGGTTGGAGGTCTGTATCTAGTGGAGTGCCTCAAGGGTCTGTACTGGGGCCAGTACTGTTCAATATATTCATCAATGACTTGGATGAGGGACTAGAGTGTACTATCAGCAAGTTTGCTGATGACACCAAGCTGGGAGGAGTGGCTGACACACCAGAAGGCTGTGCTGCCATCCAGCATGACCTGGACAGGCTAGAGAGCTGGGAGGGGAAAAAATTAATGAAATATAACAAGGGCAAGTGTAGAGTCTTGCATCTTAGTAGGAACAACCCGAGGTTCCAGTATAAGTTGGGGAATGATCTATTAGAGAGCAGCGCAGGGGAAAGGGACCTGGAGTTCCTGGTGGACAGCAGGATGACCATGAGCCAGCACTGTGCCCTTGTGGCCAAGAAGGCCAATGGCATCCTGGGGTGTATTAGAAAGGGGGTAGTTAGTAGGTCAAGAGAGGTTCTCCTTCCCCTCTACTCTGCCCTGGTGAGACCACATATGGAATATTGTGTCCAGTTCTGGGCCTCTCAGTTCAAGAAGGACAGAGAACTGCTGGAAAGAGTCCAGCATAGGGCAACCAAGATGATTAAGGGAGTGGAGCACCTCCCTTATGAGGAAAGACTGTGGGAGCTGGGTCTCCTTAGTTTGGAGAAGAGGAGACTGAGGGGTGACCTTATTAATGTTTACAAATATACAAAGGGTGAGTGTCACGAGGATGGAGTCAGGCTCTTCTCGGTGACAAACAATGGTAGGACAAGAGGTAATGGTTTTAAGTTGGAACGTAAGAGGTTCCACTTAAACTTGAGAAGAAACTTCTCAGTGAGGGTAACAGAGCACTGGAACAAGCTGCCCAGGGGGTTGTGGAGTCTCCTACTCTGGAGACATTCAAAACCCGCTTGGACATGTTCCTGTGTAGCCTCATTTAGGTGTTCCTGCTCCAGCAGGGGGATTGGACTAGATGATCTTTAGAGGTCCCTTCCAGTCCCTAGCATTCTATGATTCTATGAAAGCTAAACAGAGCCCACCAGGGCTGACAGAGCCCAACACAGCTCAACAGGGTTCGATAAATCCTGACAGCACCTGATAGCGAACAATAAAGCCCAGCAGGACCTGAGAGCAGATGACAAAGTGCAACAGAGACTAAAAGAGCTAAACAAAGAATGACAGAGCCTGACAGGGCCTGACACATCTTGATGGAGCCTTAGAGATCTCAACAAAGTTTGTCAGAGTCTGACAGCACTTGAAAGAGTCCAACAGAACCTGACAGGAATTGACAGAGCCAACGAAGCCCGACAGCGCTTGACAAATGTTGACAAGGACCAACAGAGTCAGATAACGCGTACAGGACCTGCAAGAGCATGACAGGGCCTGACAGAGCCCAAGAGGGCCTGACAGAGCCCAATAGAACTCGACAGGTCCCGACAAATCCCAACACCACCTGACAGCGTACTATAGAGTCCAGCAGGGCCTTACAGAGGCCGACAAACTGCGTAAGAGCCTGAAAGAGCTCAACAAAACATTACAGTGCACAACAGGGCTTGACACAGCTTGACAGAGCCTTACAGATCCTGAGAGAACCTGACAGAGCCCGACAGGGCCCAACGAAGCTTGAAAGAGCCCAAAAGCACCCAATGGAGCCTGACAGAGCTCGAGAATACCCCAACAGGGATCAAAAAATCCTGACAAAGCCCGACAGAATGCAACAGAGTCTGACAAGGCCTTACAGAGCATGACAGGGCTTTACAGAACCTGAAAAAGTCTGGTAGGTCAGAAAGAGCCCAAAAAAGCTCAACAGAGCCTGAGAGAGATGGACAGATCTCGACAAAACCACACAGAGACTGACAGGGCATGAAAAAGCTTGACAAAACCTGACAGGGATTTACAGAGCCTTACAGAGACCGACAGAGCCTGGCAAAGACCAACAGAGCTTGACAGATTGTGACAGAGACCTACAGAGCCCAAAAGGAGCTTACAGAGCCCCACAGGTCCTGACAGAAGCCATCAAAACCTGATAGAATCAAAGAAAGCCCGACAGCAATTCAAAAAAGCCCAACAAAGCCCAACACTGCCTAACAATGCCTGACAGGGCCTGGCAGAGCCCAACAAAACCCGACAGAGCATGAACAGGCCCCACAGAATCAGACAGAGGACGACTAAGCCCGATAGAGCACATCACAGCCCGAAAATGCCACAGAGAACCCGACATAGATAGATAGATAGAGCCCGTCATGGCCTGAAAGACTTGTACAGAGGATTTGTAGGGCTCTGTTAAGTTTTATTGGGCTCTCTTAAGTATTGTAGACCTCTGTCAGATGCCATTGGTGCTTTTGGGCTCTTTCAAGCTTTGTCGGGGCCTGTCGGGCTTTGTAAGGTTCTGTCGGGATCTGTAAGGCTCTGTCAAGATGTGTCAGGCCCTGTCAAGCTCTGTAATGCTTTGTTGAGCTCTTTTAGTCTCTGTTGCGCTTTGTCAGCCTCTGTCAGGCCCTGTTGTGCTCTGTCAGGCTTTGCTGGGTGCTGTAAGATTGTTTTGGGCTCTGTCAGGCGTTCTCAGGTTCTGTTGAGCTCTGTCAAGCTTTGTGACTTACTGAGCCATCTGGATCCTCACGAGTCTATGGGACCAGACGGGACCCATCCTAGGATGATGAGGGAGCTAACAGAAGAGCTCGCCAAGCCGCTCTCCATCATCTTCCAACAGTCCTGGCTCACTGAGGAGGTCCCATACAATTGGAAATTGGCGAATGTTACCCCAATCCACAAAAAGGGCTGCAAAGTTGACCCTGGCAACTACAGGCCTGTCAGCCTGACCTCGGTGCCTGGCAGGGTTATGGAGCAGATCATCCTGAATGCAATCACACAGCACCTTCAGGATGGACAAGGGATCAGACCCAGCCAGCACGGGTTTAGGAGGGGCATGTCCTGTCTGACCAACCTGATCTCCTTTTACGATCAGGTGACCCCCTGGTGGATGAGGGGAAAGCTGTAGATCTGGTCTATCTAGACTTCAACAAAGTCTTTGACACTGTCTCCCATAATATACTCCTGCAAAAGCTGGTAGCCCATGGCTTGGACAAGTGCACTCTCTGCTGGGTTAAGAACTGGCTGGAGGGCTGGGCCCAGACAGTGCTGGTGAATGGGGCTGCATCTAGCTGGCGGCCAGTCACTAGTGGTGTTCCCCAGGGGTCAGTGTTGGGTCCAGTCCTGTTTAACAGCTTTATTGATGATTTAGATGAAGGGATTGAGACCATCATCAGCAAATTTGCTGATGACACCAAGTTGGGAGGGAGTGTCGACCTGCTGGAAGGGATCTGGATAGACTGGAAAAATGGACCGATTCCAATGGGATGAAATTCAACGAGGCCAAGTGCCGGGTCCTGCACTTTGGCCACAACAACCCCCTGCAGCGCTACAGACTGAGCACAGAGTGGCTGGAGAGCAGTCAGGCAGAAAGGGACCTGGGGGTACTAATTGACAGGAAGCTCAACATGAACCAACAGTGTGCCCAGGTGGCCAAGAAGGCCAATGATATCCTGTCCTGTATCAAAAAGAGCATGGTCAGCAGGACAAGGGAAGTGATCCTTCCCCTGTACTCTGCATTGGTGAGGCCACACCTGGAGTATTGTGTTCAGTTCTGGGCCCCTCAGTTCAGGAAAGACATTGAAGTGCTGGAGCGGGTCCAGAGAAGAGCAACAAGACTGGGGAGGGACTTGAACACAAGACCTATGGGGAGAGGCTGAGGGAGCTAGGGTTGTTTAGTCTGGAGAAGAGGAGGCTTAGAGGTGACCTCATCAGTCTCTATAACTACCTGAAGGGAAGTTATAGCCAGGTGGGGATTGGTCTCTTCTCCCAGGCAGTTAGCAATAGGACAAGGGGGCATGGGCTTAAACTCTGTCAGGGGAAATTTAGGCTGGATATTAGAAAGAAATTCTTTCCAGAGAGAGTGGTCAGGCATTGCAATGGCCTACCCAGAGAGATGGTGGACTCACCATCTCTGGAGGTTTTTAAACTGAGATTGGACATGGCACTTAGTGCCATAATCTAGTAAATGGACCGGAGTTGGACCAAGGGTTGGACTTGATGATCTCTGAGGTCTTTTCCAACCCAGTCAATTCTTTGATTCTGTGTATTAATCTGTTGGGCTCTATCATGCCCTGGTAGACTCTCTCAGTTTCAGGTAGGCCCAAAGGATCCTGACAGAACCTGACAGGGCCTGACAGAGCACAATAGGGGCTGAGAGAGCTGGACACAGCCTGACAGAGCCCACCAGAGATCGACAAAGCTTGACAGAGCCCACCAGGGCCTGACAGAGACTGACACAGCTCAACAGGGTTCGACAAATCCTGACAGCACTTGATAGCAAACGATAGAGCCCAACAGGGCCTGACAGAGGTTGACAAAGCGTGACAGAGCCTGAAAGAGCTCAGCAACACATTACAGAGCATGACAGGGCCTGACACAGCTTGAGAGAGCCTTACAGATCCTGACAGAAGCTGACAGAGACTGATAGAGTCCAACAAAGCTTGAAAGAGCCCAAAAGCACCCAAGGGAGCCTGACAGAGCTCAAAAATACCCAACGGAGCCGGACAAAACCTAACAAAGCACTACAAATCTTGACATGGCCTGACAGAGCCTGATAGACCCTGAGAAAACCCGACAGAGCACCACAAAGCCTGACTAAGGGCAAGAAAGCCTGACAAAGTCTGACAGAACTCAGTGGAGCCTGACAGAGATTGACAGAGCCCGAGAGAGACCGACAGATCTCAACAAAGCCACAGAGAGACCAACACGGCCTGAAAGAGCCTGGCAAAACCTGGCAGGGATTGACAGAGCCCTACAGAGTCTGACAGCCTGAGAAAGGCCAACAGAGCCTGACAGAACCCGACAGAGCCCTACAAAATCCTGACATTGCCTGACAGAGACTGATTGAACCCAAGAAAGCCCAGCAGAGCCTGACGGAGCCCGACAAAACCTGACAGAGCCCAACAGAGCTCAACAAAGCATGACAGAGCCCACCAGGCCTTGACAGAGTACGACAAGGCCTGTCAGATCCCAACACAGCTCAACGGGGTTTGACAAATCCTGACAGTGCCTGACAGTGAATGATAGAGCTCAGCAGGACCTGACAGAGGCTGAAAAACTGCAACAGAGACTAAAAGAGCTCAAGAAAGCATTGCAGAGCCTGACAGGGCCTGACACGGCTTGACAGAGCCTTACAGAACCCAACAGAGCCCAATAGGGCCAGACAGAACTTGAAAGTTCCCAACAGAACCTGACAGCAACTGACAGAGCCCAACGAAGCCTGACAGTGCCCGATAAAGCTGCAAAGACCCAACGGAGCTAGATAAAGTATGACAAAACCTGAAAGAGCATGACAGGGTCTGAAAGAGCCTACCAGAAACAAAGATAGCCCGCAGGGGTATGACACAACCTGACAGACTTTGACAAAGCTTGACAGAGCCAAACAGAACCTGAGAAAGCCTGACGGAGCCAGACACAGTCTCATGCAGCTCAACAGAGCCCAACAGAACCTGACTGTGCTGGACGGAACTCGACGGGGTCTGACAACTCCTGACAGCACTTGACAATGAACTATAGACTCCAGCAGGGCCTGACAAACCTGAGAAAGGACAATAGAGCCTGAAAAAGCTCAACCAAAAATTACAGAGCATGACACGGTCTGTCACAGTTTGACAAAGCCTTACAGATCCTGACAGAACCCAACAGGGTCTGACAGAGTATGACAGGGCCCAAAAAAGCCCCACAGAGCCCGACAGGGCATGACAGATTTTGACAGATCTCGACAGAGCCCAACAGATGATCGACAAAGCTTTACAGAACCTGCCAGGGAATGACAGAGCCTGACAGATTCGTCAAAGCTTGACAGAGACCAACAGAACCGGAGAAAGCCTGACAGAGCCTGACACAGTCTCACAGGGCCTGACAAAGCCCAACAGAGACCAACAGGGCCTGATAGAGCCCGACAGAACTCCACAGGGCCAGACAAATCTTGACAGTACCTTACAACGAACTATAGAGTACAGTAGGGCCTGACAAAGCCCAACAGAGACCAACAGGGCCTGATAGAGCCCGACAGAACTCCACAGGGCCAGACAAATCTTGACAGTACCTTACAACGAACTATAGAGTACAGTAGGGCCTGACAAAGCCCAACAGAGACCAACAGGGCCTGATAGAGCCCGACAGAACTCCACAGGGCCAGACAAATCTTGACAGTACCTTACAACGAACTATAGAGTACAGTAGGGCCTGACAAAGCCCAACAGAGACCAACAGGGCCTGATAGAGCCCGACAGAACTCCACAGGGCCAGACAAATCTTGACAGTACCTTACAACGAACTATAGAGTCCAGTAGGGCCTGACAGAGGCCGACAAAACGTGACAGAGCCTGAAGGAGCTCAACAAAGCACTGCAGAGCATGACAGGGCCTGACACAGCTTGACAGAGCCTTACAGATATGGACAGAACGTGACACAGCACGAGCAGGCCCAACAGAGTCAAACTTTGTTAGGCCCTGGCATACTCTATCAGTCCCTGGTGTGTTCTGTCAAGTTCTGTCATGCTCTGTCAGGTCCTGTCGGGCTCTCTCAGGCTTTGTTGGGCCCTGGCATGCTCTGTCAGGCCCTGTTGGGTTCTCTCCAGGATCTATCAGGTCGTGTTCATTTTCTCAGGATTTGTCGGGCACTGTCATGATCTGTCGGGCCATATCAGGCTTTGTCAGGCTTTTTTGGGGTGTGTAGGACACTGCCAATCTGTGTCATGATTTGTCAGGCTCTGTCCAGCTCCTTTGGGCTCTTTCTGCCCTACCAGGCTTCTTCAGGCTCTGTAAAGCCCTGTCAGGCTTTGTCAGACCTTTTTCAGGCTTTCTTGCCATTATTCAGGCCCTGTCGTGCTCTGTAATTTTTTGTTGAACTCTTTCAGGCTCCGTCATGCTTTGTCAGCCTCATCAGGCCCTTCTAGAATCTATAGTTTGCTGTCAGATGCTGTGGGGATTTGTCGAGACCTGTCAAGTTCTGTTGGGCTGTGTCAGGCCCTGTTTGACTCTGTCGGGCTTTGTTGGGCCCTGTGAGACTGCGTCGGGTTCTTTCAGGCTGTCTCAGGTTCTGTTGGGTTCTGTCAAGCTTTGTCGAAGTCTGTCAAGCTCTGTCAGGCTCTGTCATGCCCTGGTGGCCTCACTCAGTTTCTTTTAGTTTCTGTCAGGCCCTATCAGGCTCTTTCAGGCCCTGTCATGCTCTTTTGGGCTCTGTAAATTCCTGTCAGGTTCTGTTGGGTTCTTTCAAGCTCTGTCTGGCCCTGTCGGGCTCTGTCAAGATCTGTATAGGTCTGTCAAGCTGTGTCAGGTTTTGTCAGGCTTTTTCAGGCTTTTTCTGGCCCTGTCGGTCTCTGTGTGGCTTTGTTGAGATCTGTCGGTCTGTCTCGGGCTCTGTCAGGTGCTGTCAGTCTCTGTCAAGCTCCTTTGGGTTCTTTATGCCTTACCAGGTTCTGTCAGGCTCTGTCAGGCTTTCTTGCCCTTATTGAGGATTTGTCAGGCTCTGTCGGGTTTTGTCGGGCTCTGTTGGGTATCGTCAAGCTCTTTCAGGCTCCATTGGGTGCTGTTGGGCTCTTTCAAGCTTTGTTGGGCTCTCTCGGTCTCTGTCAAGTTCTATCAGGATCTGTAAGGCTCTCTCAAGCTGTGTCAGCTTCTGTTCTGCTCTGTAAAGCTTTTTTGAGCTCCTTCAGGCTCTCTCGCACTTTGTCCGCCTCTGTCAGGCCCTGCTGGACTCTATAGTTTGCTGATATGTGCTCTCAGGATTTGTCGGGTGCGAGGGCGAAAAATCATGGACTCCCCACAATCCAATATGAATTCAAGCAAAGCCATTTATTACAGAGACAAGCCTCCTTATATATGCAGTTATTTCTTGATCACACATTCACGTTCCAAACACGCATTGGCTGATCGGATATTGTCCATGTTCAGGTCTTGTTATTATAGAATTACCTCACTCTCATAACAGGTGTTGTTTTTCAGCCTTCGCGCCAGCCTTGGAGTTGCTTTGTCTAGTTCAGAAATAAATCTCTATCTAACAGAAACCCATCCACAAAACAACCTTAAGAAAATCCCTTAAATCTCTCACAGTCGGGCCCTGTTGAGTTCTGTCGGCTTCTGTCAGAACCTGTGAGACTGTGTCGGGCTCACTCAAAGTTTCTCAGATTCTGCTGGGTTCTGTCAAGCTTTGTCAAAGTCTGTTGGGCTCTGTCATGGCCTGTCTGGCTCTGTCGAGATCTGCAAGGCACTGTAAAGCTGTGTCAGGCTCTGTAATGCTTTGTTGAGCTCTTTTAGTCTCTGTCGCATTTTGTTAGCCTCTATCAGGTCCTGCTGGGCTCTATCATTTGCTATCAGGTGCTGTCAGGATTTGTCAAAACCTGATCAGCTCTGGTGGGCCCTGATGTTCTCTGTCAGGCCCTGGTGGGCTCTGTCAAGCTTTGTCGACCTCTGTTGGTCTCTGTCAAGTTTTGTCAGTCTCTGTCAGTCTTTATCAGTCTCTGGCAGACTCTGTCGGGTTCTGTCGCACTCTATCAGGCCCTGTCGAGTTCTGTTGGGCTCTTTTAGGCCCTGTTGGGATTTGTCAGGCTTTGTCAAGCCCTGTGAGACTGTGTCGGGATCTGTCAGGCTTTCTCAGGTTCTGTCAGGTTCTGGTGGGCTCTGTCAAGTTTGTCGAAGTCTGTCAGGCTCTGTCATGCCCTGGTGGGCTATGTCAAGCTTTTTCAGACTCTGTTGGGATCTTTCAGATTTTGTCAGGCTCTCTTGGGTTTTGTCAAGTTCTGTGTGGTTCTTATGCACTCTGTCAGTTCCTGGCGAGCTCTGTCAGTTTCTGTCAAGATTTCTCAGAATCTCTTGGGCTTTCTCAGGCTTTGCCAAGCTCTGTCAAGATCTGTCAGGCCATATCAGGCTTTGTCAGGCTTTTATGGGGCATGTAGGGCACTGTCAATCTGTATCATGCCCTGTCAGGCTCTGTCGGGCCTTGTCAAGCTCTGTTCATGTCTTTTAGGCCGTGACGGGCTCTGTCTATCTATGTCGGGCTCTCTAGCCCATTTTTGGGCTGTGATCATCTCTGTTTGGCTTAGTCAGCTTCTGTCTGACTCTGTGGGGTCTGCTCGGGCTCTGTTGGGTTTCGTTGGGCTCCGTCAGGCCCTGTCAAACGTTGCTGGGCAATGTTGGGATTTATTGTTCTTTTTTGATTTCTGTCAGGCTTTGTCGGTCTCTGTTGGGCTTTGACGGCTTCTGTCAAAACCTGTGGGGCTCTGTAAGCTCATTTCGGACTCTGTAGGCCTTTGTCACAATCTGTCAGGCACTGCTGGGTTTGTCAGGCTCTGTCAGGCTCTGTAGGGCTCTGTCAATCCCTGTCAGGTTTTCTCAGGCCCTTTCAGGGCCTGTTGGGCTCTGTCCTTCTCTCTCGGGCTCTGTCAGACTCTGTCAAGCTTTTTGGGACTCTTTCTGCCCTACCAGGCTTTTTCAGGCTTTGTAAAGACCTGTCATGCTCTGTCAGGCCTTGTCAGGCTCTGTCAGGTTCTGTCGGGATCTGTAAGGCTCTGTCAAGCTGTGTCACAACCTGTCGGTTTCTGTGTGGCTTTGTCTACATCTGTAGGTCTCTTTTTGGCTTTGTTAGGCTGTGTTGTGCTCTGTCAAGCTCTTTTGAGATCTTTCTGCCTTACTAGGCTTTTTCAGCCTCTGTAAAACCCTGTCATGCTTTGTCAGGTTTGTCAGGCTCCTTCAGGCCCTGTCGGTCTCTGTGTGGCTTTGTCGAGATCTGTCGGTCTCTGTCAAGCTCCTTTAGGTTCAATAAAACTTGACAGCGCCTGATAGCAAATGATAGAGCCCGGTAAGACATAATAGAGGATGACAAAGTACGAGAGAGACTAAAAGAGCTCAACAAAACATTACAGAACCTGACAGGGCCTGACACAGCTTGACAGAGCCTTACAGATTCCGACAGAACCTTACAGAGGCCAACAGGGCCCAACAAAGCTTGAAAGAGTCCAAAAGCACCCAGTGGAGTCTGACAGAGCCTGACAATACCCAACAGAGCCTGATAAAACCCAACAGAGCCCTACAAATCCTCAAATGGCCTGACAGAACCTGATAGACCCTGACAGGGCCTGACAGAGTATGACAGACCCCAACAGAACAGAGCTTGACAAAACTTGACATAGCCCAACATGGCCTGACTGAACATGACAGCGCCTGCCAGAGCCCAACACAGCTCAACAGCATTCGACAAATCCTGACAGCGCCTGTCACGTTTTGTCGGCCTCTGTCAGGCCCTACTGAGGCGCGTAAATGACCTTACAACCCTTCAGATTGTTAAGAAGGTATGTATTTGCTTATTTATTTACAGCACCGGACACACGGGGAATCATTTCACCTAATACGTGTGTAAAATTACAGTAGCTGTGAGCTTGGTTAAATGCAGTAAAGTGTTACATATTCATGAAAGTTTTAGGAATGCCTATACATATTCATAACCTGTCCCCGAGAAGGCGGTTCTTATTACAGTGAGTTCTGGGACACCATTTCCATAGTCTTCACCTCCGGCTCCTCCTGGTTGCAGCTGCTCAGTGATCGTGAACCCGGGTCCTCTTCTCTGTAAACGGTCACCTTTGGTCCAGTGTGATGAGTTGGTTAGGTCTCAAACTGCTGAGTTGGTTAAAACTAGTGAACCTCCTGTCCTGTGCCCAAGTTTCTTGTTATCTAGTTCACCCAAGGATGCACCAAGGATGCACCCAAGGATTATTGTCTTTGCAAGGTGTCAGCGAACTCCTGTTTCTCATACAATAAGTTACACAGAGTTAAGCAAGGCTAAGCAATAGGGATGCGCATTAAAGGGTTAGCTTTCTAAGAGTTAGCCTTTAAAGTATAGTGTCAGCTCTTTAAGTGTTAATTAGTTAATTGTTAATTCCCTGTATCTTTTCCCCACTTTTCTAATAGGTTAGTAAATTATTTTACTAATGAGATGATTCTTTATCTATGTTTTCTCTGGCCACAGGTAAGAAGGCTACTTCTACCTGAGAAAACCCATCTCTATCCTTAAACAGATTTTTAATGTTAATGCCAAAGTCAGGCTCCCAGTGTTTGTCCGCTGCGCTGCTGAGCAATTTTGGGGCAGCTGACAACCATATGACTGGTGCTCCGGCAGCAACGACATCTTCTGGACTGCCATGGGAGCTTGCATTCTTTGGCGTGGTGACCCCGCTGACTGCAACTGTAGCATTTGTCTTCTCTTTTGGCTTTTGTTTTGTTGAGGTAGTAAGTGTCACCCGGGTCGGTCACCCAGAAGGACCAAAAGGACCAAAACATGTCAAGGTGGACATAACCTAATTTTTTGATAGAATTTCATAAAGGTTTTGTTTAATTACTACCAACTTAAAACTCCATTCTGCAGAAGTGGACAATGTGATATATATAGTCAGATTGGTTTGATTCTAAAGAACCAATTTAAAGCGTCCCCCTACAGTTTTATTCAGATCTTGCCCATGTCAATTTTCATCCCACCTGTGTGCTAAGGTTATGATTATAAGTGTCACGGTTTAAGGTAAGGTGGCAATAAACCGTGACAGACGCTCCCTGTTAGCCACTTTACCTCCCACCACCCCTTCCTTTAGATTGGAAAGATGATAAGAAAGATAAGGGGAAAGGAAGAGACACTTAGACTTCAGGTTGGAGAGTTTTAAAGGGTTTACTAATGCTACTAATAAATACAGAATATACATACAAAATATACAAAACCAATCTCAAGTTGGTGTCACTCCAGCAGCAGGAGGTGGATGTGCGGAGCTGGCGGATCCAGGAGGTGCAGCTCAGGCCCCCGGAAGTCATGGACGGGACTTCACAGCAAACTCGAACCTGGTTGCAGGGATGCAGGGCCTGAGGCTTGTAGATCACAGGCAAACAGAGAGGGTCCTCTCTAGATGCTGGCCATGGTTGAAGAGAGCGTGACCCTCGTGATCACCCTCTTATATAGGGGGCATGACGATTATGGGATGGAATACTTCCGTTGATCCTCAGCTGGTCAGTTCTAGTCACCTGTTCCATCCACCCCTCCTCAAAAACGCCCCACTCACAACAGAACGTAGGAAAACTTACCAGCCCTTCTTAGCTACCATAGTAATAAATCTAAACACGAGCTTCTTCAGCATTCCGTTGGTCTCTTATGAGCACCAAGGAGAGCATCCTAGGAAAAATATGCAGGTTAAAACTCAGAAAAGTACAGCCCCCCTAGAAGAACTTAGCTGAAAAAAATCACTAAAAGAGAACCGGTCTTGTTTTTAACAAAACCAGGACAATAAGAAATACAATTTTCCAGGTTGCACCTGGATTACCCTACATGGTGCTTTGCAGGCTTTCTTCACTCTAGAATGATGAATCCAGGCATTCTGTTCTTTAATCTTGACAGCAGTGAAAGATGTCAGGAGGACATGAAATGGACCTTCCTACTGTGGTTCCAAAGTATTTTTTGTAAGAGACTTCACATACACATAATTGCCCAATTGGATGTCATATACTGGCCCATACAAATCTCTGCTCCAAGTTCCAAACACATTTCCAAATTTTGTTAAGTTTTTACCCAATGCTATCATATAAGAAGTCATAATTTTGTCCCCTACTTGTGCAGACATCCCCTTCTGTACATTATAGGGTCTCCCATACAGGATTTCAAAATGACTCAACCCTTGCTTTGCCCTTGGCCTTGTTTGTATACGCAAGAGGACCAAAGGCAAAGATTGAGGCCAAGCCAAATTCGCCTCCTGCCCCAGTTTTACAATTAGTTGTTTAATTACATGATTTTTTTTTTTTCCTACCTGGCCACTGGATTGAGGACGATAAGGGGTATGTAGTTGCCAGGCTATTCCCAAGTGCTGACTGATTTGCTCTACAACTTTTGAAATAAAATGTGACCCTTTATCAGAGGATATAACAGCTGGAACTCCAAACCTTGGTATTATTTATTGTACTAATGCTTTAGTTACCTCTTGAGTTTTTGCTGTTCTGGTAGGGAATGCTTCTGGCTAACCTGAAAAGTCATTTGTTAGTACCAACATATATCAGCACCCCCCTTTTCTTGGGAGTTTCAAAAAATCATTTTGCCAATGTTGCCCCGGTCCATTTCCTTTCCCAATTTGACCCATTTCTGTCTTGGATATATTCTTCGGATTAGCCTGGAGGCAAAGATTTCATTGCTGTGCTTCTGCTCCCCAATGTCTCTTTCTGTGTTCTTTTCTTACTAAAGGCCAAACTAAATAGGAGATAACAATAGCTGTTCCCTGTGGGGTGTGAGCCCACCCTTCCTAATTATATGATCCCTCTAGAACTATAATAAGTTTCCGGTCTTCCTTAGTATATTCTGGCTCACCTTCTAAAGAGACCTGGCCATCGGGGACTGGGGCACTTTCTACATTTACCTTTTGCTTGGGCACCAGTTTTGCCTCTCTCTCCACCAGATCATTTCCTTTTTCTAATTTCGAGCTCACTTTCTGGTGTGCCTTGATATGCATGATTGCCACCTTCTTAGGAAGTTGAGCTGCCAATATTTCTTCTGCATGTTTGATATGTTTGCCTTAAGAGTTCAAGAGTCCTTTTTCTTTCCAAATTGCTCCGCGCGCATGCACGACCCTGAAAGCATACTTAGAGTGCGTTTAAAAGTTCACAGTTTTACCCTGAGCTACTTCCAGAGCATGAAAAAGGGTGATTATTTCTGCCTTTTGTGCTGAAGTACTTCTAGACGGAGGTCCAGATTCCATCACTTCAAGGTTAGTAATTATAGCATAAGCAGAATGCCTTTCACCGTTCATGATATTGCTGCTTTCGTCCATAAAGCAGTTCTCAGTGTTCTCCATAGGACTGTCATTTAGATCTGGTCGGCTGGATTATGTTGCTTTGATGGTTTCCAGGCAATTATGATGAGCTGGTTTTCCAATATTACCACTGAGGAAAGAAACTGGGCTGACAATGTTAGCGACGATGATTTATCCTGATATTTGAGAAATTTTTGTGGGGAAGCCTATGTCCCCCTTTTTCTTGTAGAACTGTAGACACCGTGTGGGATACTAGCACAATCATTTTCTGACCCATGGAAAATTTTTGGGCCTCCTATATGTTAGGTACCACTGTTGCAACTGTTGCAACTGCCTGCAGGCATGCAGGCCACCCCGTTGCAGTTGAGCCTAGTTGTTTGGAGAAATAGGCCGCTGCTCATTGGTACGGGTCAAGATCCTGTGCCAGTACACCCAGGGCTATTCCCTGCTTCTCGTGAGAGAATAGAAAACATGCTTTACTCACATCTGGGAGTCCTAAAGCAGGCACTGTCATCAAAGCCTTACCAAGTTCTTCAAAGGCTTGTGTAGTTCCTTTATTCCCTTGCAGGTGTTTCTGATCTGTGGCCATTAGTGCATACAATGGCTTGAAAAGCAATCCATAATCATAAATCCACAACCGGCACCACCCTGTCATGCCCAAAAAGGTCCGTAATTCTTTTACAGTTTGATGCTTTGGAGTTTGGCATATAACCTCCTTTTGAGCCTGTCCCAGCGTCCTCTGTCCTGCACTAATTTCATATCTCAAATAAGTTACTTGTTGCTGTATCATCTGGGCTTTCTTTTGTGATACTCATTATCCTTGGAGCTCCCAAAAGTTCAGTAAACTTACAGTTCAGGTTATGCACGTCTTCTGTGTTGTGGTAGCGATCAAAATGTGATCCCCATATTGTAGCATCTGTCCTTCATCAGATGGGGCTTCCCAAGATTAAAGATCTTCAGCAAGCTGATTTCCAAATATTGTCGGGCTGTTCTTAAATCCTTGTAGCAACACCGTCCATGTGAGCTGCGTTTTACATAAATCTTGTCTGGCTGGCTTCACGGAGAGAGAGGCAAAAAGGCATCTTTTAAATCTAAAACAGTAAACCAAATCAAATTAGAGTTAATACAGTCAGAAAGGTGTATGGGTTTGCTACCACTGGGTAGAGATCCTTTTTCCTTCTGTTTATAACCAGATTTATATGAATTTCTTATTACCGGCCAAATTCCTTCCCTGTCCTCCCTTTTCTAAGGGTATTGTTTTATCCTTACCGGCTTTTCTCCTTCTTTGATTTTTACCTCGACGGGTACAGCATTTTTGCCTCTTCCATCTATATCAGTAGCCCATACCCCAGGATACGCTTGGTTCACAACTTCTTCATTAATCTTGCCTTCTGTAGGAACATTTGCTAAAAGCCAGCTCATTATTTTCATATATTACTGATCATTTACCTCCAGAGTAATTTCTCCTTTTTCAGATCTGATTACTGCATCCGTTTGTTCCAACAAATTTCTCCCGAGAAGTTTTGTGGGGAATTGGACAGATATTGAAATTTATCAATACCTATTTGTTTACCCAATTTGCGTTTCAAAGGTTCACAAAAATATGCCTTTTCACTTTGGCCAGTGACTCCCTTTACCCGCTATGTAATTGTTTCTTATTGGCAATCCAGCAAAAATTCAACTTGTTTCTGTTCATTGCAGGTTCCCACCAGTCTTTTTTCAAAACTTGCTACTGTCCGTTTTTCTCTCTGCCTACTTCTTCTGTACCTTCCCCAACATTCATTTTCCCAATAGACATTGATCTCTCTCTAAAGGCTTTCAAAGACTTCCAACCTCTTTAGTTCCCTACTTTCTTATACTTTCAACAATCTTCTTTTTCCCTGTTGCTGAATACTCTCCAAGCTTCATCTAACAGTATTTCCAAATTTCTACTTTCTGTTGCCCTCAGCTTCTATAACTTTTCTAGGGGAGCTTGCAATATTTTGGGTGTCAGGCTACACTGAGAGGTATACGGCTTGTCCTCCCCTCGCTCCTTCTAGCAGCGTTTTTTTTTCTGTTTTTTTTTTTTTTTTTCTTTCTTTCTTTCCTTCCTGCAGTTTAGACACAGACAAGGCCACGTGGATGGGGGAGGTTGAGTTTATCTCACAGCTTGACACAGGTCTGTAATTTATGTTACAACACAGGCCTGGGATATTTCGCTTTCTTGTTTTTCTATTTCATTCAAGTCATAATAAACTTCATATGCAATTCCAATTAGCTCAGCAATAGTTACATTCCTCAGTCCCATTAACCTTTTGCAGATGTCAGAAAAACAGCATATTAAACATAAGTCCATTATTTCCATTATTTTCCTAGATCCAATTCAATCCATGTTCTAGCCACTTTCAAACCACTCTTAAATACAATGTCCCAAGCTCACATCCATCATAACATTTAGTTTGTTCTTTTTCCATATCTCTGAATAGAACATCAATTCAATATGGGTCAGAGTTCAACAACTTAAATCCTTTTGTGGTCTCAAAATTATTAGATAACAATAAAAGCAAATTAACTTAAAGTACTGTATCTCATCCTATTTTCCAAGTTCTGCAGAACAACATTTAATTGCCACTAACTGATATAACCCCACATTCAAACCACAAGTGAATACAATATTGTTTCAAACTTTCTTTTATCAGGATTCCCCACTAAGTTACTCCAGGCTCCATTGGGCACTTTTGGGCTCTTTCAAGTTCTGTCAGGATCTGTAAGACTCTGTCAAGATGTGTCAGGCCCTGTTGGGCTCTGTCAAGCTTTGTCGATCTGTCGATCTCTGTTGGGCTCCCTCGTGATTTGTTGCGCTGTGTGTGGCTCTTACATGCTCTGTCAGTTTCTGGCAGGCTCTATCGGGTTCTGTCAGGATCTGTCAGGCCCTGTAAAGCTCTGTTGGGCTTTGTTGGTCTGTGTCGTGCTGTGTCAGTCCCTGTCGGGTTCTGTCAGATTCTGTCGGGATCTGACCGTCAATAACCATCAGAGCCAAACAGGGCTTGACAGAGCCCAACAGAACTCGATAGGGCCCGACTAATCCCGACAGAACCTGACAGCGAACTACTGAGTCCAGTAAAGCCTGAAAGAGGCCAAAAAAGCATGACAGATCCTGAAAGAACTCAACAAAGCATGACAAAGCGCGACAGGGCATGACACATTTTGACAGAGCCTTACAGATCCCGACAGAACCTGACAGAGCCCGACAGCGCCCAACAAAGCTTGAAGGAGCCCAAAAGCGCACAGTGGAGCCTGACAGAGCTCGACAACACCCAACAGAGCCCGGCAAAACCCCACAGAGCCCTACAACTCTTGACATGACCTGACAGAGCATGATAGACCTCGAGAAAGACTAACAGAGCCTGACAAAGCCTGAAAAAGGGCAATAAAGGTTGACAAAGCCTGGCAGAGCTTGACAGAGACTGTCAGAGCCTGAAAGGGATTGAAAGAGCCCAAGAAAGCCTGACAGAATTTGACAGAGCCTGAGAAGGCCTGACAGAAAATAGCAGGGCTTTACAGAGATTGAAGAAGCCTTGTAGCGAAGAAAGATCCCAAAAAAATCTTGACAGACCAGACAGAGCCTGGCAGAGCCTGAGAGAGACTGACAGATCCCGACAAAGCCAAACAGAGACCAACAAAGCCTGATAGAGCCTGACAAAACCTGACAGGGATTGACAGAGCCCTACAGAGCCAGACAGAACCTGCCAAAGCCCAACAGACCATGACAGATCGCGACGGAGACCGACAAAGCCTGAAAGAAATAAAAAAAGCCCAACAAAGCCCAACATTGCCCAACAATGATTGACAAGGCCTGACAGAGCCCAACAAAACCCAACAGAGCCCAAGCAGGCCCCACAGAGTCAGAAAGAAGCCGACAAAGCCCGACAGAAACCAACAAAGACCGACAGTGATCCAAAAGGCCAACAAAGCCCAACACTGCCCAACAACACTTGATAGGGCCTGACAGAGCCCAACAAAACCTGACAGAGCGTGAGTAGGCCCTACAGAGTCCGACAGAAGCTGACTAAGCCCGGTAGAGCCAATCACAGCCCAAAAATTCCCTAGAAAACCTGACATAGATAGACAGAGCCTGTAACAGCCTAAAAGACCTGGGCAGAGGTTGACAAGGCCCGACAGAGCCCGACAGGGCATGACACACATTAACAGTGCCCTACATGCCCTACAAAGCTTGATGAAGCCCAGCAGATCCTGACAGGTCCTGACAGAGTCCGACAAGGCCTGACAGATTCTGAGAGAACCTAACAGAGCCCGCAAGAGTCTGATAGAGCCCAACAAAACCCGACAGAGCCTGAAAGGGACTGACAGATCCTGACAGAACCCGAGAGAGTTTGCCAGAGACCGACAGAGCCTGTAAGAGCCTGATAGAGCTCAAATAAACCCGACAGAGCCCAACAGAACTCGACAGAGCTAGACAGAGCCCACCAGGGCATGACAGAGCATGACAGGGCCTGAAAGAGTCTACTAGAAACTGAGAGAGCCTGCCAGGGCACGACAGAGCATGACAGAGTCTGACAGATATTGACAAATCTTGACAGAGCCCAAAAGAACCTGACACAATCTGAGAAAGCCTGACACAGTCCTAAAAGGGCCCAACAAAGCCCGACAGAGACCAAGAGGGTCTGACAGATCCCAGCAGAACTCGACAGGGTTGGACAAATCCCCACAGCTCCTTACAGTACACTACAGAGTTCAGTAGGGCCTGACAGAGGCCGACAAAGTGCAACAGAGACTGAAAGAGCTCAACAAAGCTTGACAGAGCACGACAGGGCTTGACACAGCTTGAGAGAGCCTTACATATCATGACAGAACCTGACAGAGCCCAACAGGGCCCAAAAAGTTTGAAAGAACCCAACAGCGCCCAATGGAACCTGAAAGACCTCGACAATACCCAACAGAGTCCGACAAACCTTGACAGAGCCCGACAAAGCCTGAATAATTGCAAGAAAGCCTGACAAATCCTGACAGAGTCTGACAGAGTCTGACAGAGCCTGACAGAGCCTGACAAGGTCTGACAGAGCATGACAAGGCTTTATAGAGCCTGAAAAAGCCTGGTAGGCAAAAAGAGCCCAAAAAAGCTTGACAGAGCCCGACAGAGCCTGACAGAGGTTGAGAGAGACTGACAGATCTTGACAAAGCTACACAGAGACCGTCAGGGCCTAAAAGAGCCTGACAAAACCTGACAGGGATTGACAGAGCCCTGCAAATCCTGACATGTCCTGACAGAGCCTGATCAAACCTGAGAAAGCCCAGCAGAGCCTGCCAGAGTCCAACAGAGCTCAACAGAGCTTGACAGAGCCCACCAGGCCTTGACAGAGCACAACAGGGCATGCCAGTGCCTAATACAGCTCAACAGGGTTCGACAAATCCTGACAGCACCCGATAGAGAACTATAGAGTTTGGCAGGACCTGACATAGGCTGAAAAAGTGTCAGGTGCCAGACAAGGTCTGACAGAGCATGACAGGACTTTACAGTGCCTGAAAATGCCTGGTAAGGCAGAAAGAGCCCAAAGGAGCTTCGCAGAGCCTGATAAAGCATGACACAGATTGACAGTGCCCTATATACCCCAAAAAAACCTGACAAAGCCTAATATGGCCTGACAGATCATGACAGAGCCCGACAAAGCCTGTGAAAACCAAACAGAGCTTGATAGATCCTGACAGAACCTGAAAAGGCCTGACAGAGCACGTGTATGGGGATATAGCAGAAGATTTGGCGAGGAGATTAGTTAAATGTAAATACGCTCAAGTGAAATGCACCTGTCTGTTTTTTTAAAAAGCACATACATCACACTAATTGTTTTACTGACCTTGTGTGCTTGATGAATAGAACCTCTGTGTTAAGTAACATAGGCCTGTGAGAAACTCTAGGCACCTTATCCCTATGTCTGAGATTCCTGCTTTGTTGTGAGAAAGAGCGGGAGGTTGTGCCTGCCTGAAGCCTTGAAATACAGGCGAGCTCAGCAGGCCCAGTGATCTTTCAGCAGGGCTGAACTTACCAGCGCCCGTGTCCCTGCTGGCGTCACCTCTGCCTGGGAGCTTAGGTGTGGCTTCGGAGATCCCCCAAGTAGAGAGATAAGTAAAATAAAACTTAATCCTTGCAATGCATTCGTGGCCTCTGGCTCTTCTTGCAAAGTGCCTGCATATGTGTACACACAGATCTCGACAGAAGCTGACAGGTCCAGGCAGAGCTTGAAAGAGCCCAACAGAACCTGACAGTATTTGAAAGAGCCCAACTAAGCCCAACAGTGCCCGACAATGCTTGATAGGGCCTGACAGAGACCAACAAAACCTGACAGAGCCCGAGCAGGCCCCACAGAGTCAGACAGAATCTGACGAAGCCCGATAGATCTCATCACAGCCCGAAAATGCCCCTAGAGAGCCCGACATAGATAGAAAGAGCTTGTCATGGCCTAAAAGACCTGGACATAACTTGACAAGGCCTGACAGAACCTGACAGGACATGATGCAGATTGACAGTGCCCTACTGAGAGAATTGGTCTGAAGATGGAGAAGTATTTGCCTGAACATCACCATCAGGAACTGAGAGAACTGAGGCCCTGACAGAAAGAACGCATGGACAATGACTTGGAGAGAGGCTCAAGGAGAAGCATTGTGTTGCACTGGTTTCTCCGATACGGGGGGGCTGCTGCTTACAATGGTTGCTGTATGGATTTTGCCTGCTGCTTCAGCCAAACCAGCCCCCACCTCCTGAAAGTTATTGTTACGAGGGTCTCTTCAACCCAGGGACAATAGCTGCCGTCCAGAAGATGTGTTCTCATCTGGAGCCTCAGTCACATCTGTCCCCCACCTGCTCCCCCAAACAATGTCCAATGAAAAGGAGCATGCCCAGAAGCTCACCAAGGGTCCTGAGGTCACCCAATGGACCAGAGAAACACCCCTGAATGCAGGTCACGTAAGCGTTGGCAAAAGAAAGCGTGAATCTTTCCAGACTGCGCAGTACAAGCCTGGGTTGCAAAATCAAGGCAGAGACTGGCCTCAAACAATGGGAGCGAGGGGGGGGTGAAGAAGCCTAAGAGATGACTCCCGAACGGACACTGTGGAGATCTTCCCACCAGAGGATCCTGAACCACGACAGAGGACCAGCAGGACTCTATGGGACCGGAGACCATAGGGATGCCTCTGAAGCTTGACTGGTGGTAAATGCAACCTCACTTCTCATCTTTACTTTTACTGTTCCCCGTTTCTTTTCCCTTCTCTTTTTCTTACTCTCTCTTTCTATCGCGTGCTGCTTTACGGGCAAGTTAATAAAGTAACACTGTTTGATTGAACCATAACCCCTTGGCCTTTTGGTTGACTTAATTTTGAGCTCTGAGATCAAGGTAAACGAACCATCACGAGTCCATCACCGAGTGGACCATGACATTTAATTGGCGACGAGGATGGGATTCTGGGAAAACAGAGGGGTGTAGGTAGTGTATGGTCTGCACCAGGGGAAGGACATTTTGTCTCAGCCGCACCTAGCCTTACACTGATTTATCAGTGAGAAGTGTCTAGAACGCAAGGGAGGTGATTCAGATTTCCCGCACACCATACACGCCTTGGTGTAGAGCACCCCAAACTCGAGTTGAGGGTTCTGTTTCCCGGAATCTAACACAAAAGATCTCAAAGTGCAGAAGGGGTGTTGTTTTCATGATAATGAGTATTGTCTGCTAGGGAGAGTGAAGGGGCAATCTTGTGTGTTTGTGTAGCTAAGTTAGGTCCTCCCATAGCAGATTTCTAGACCTCTTCAACCACTCGGGAAAGAGAAGGGTGATGCAGTTGTTGCTGTGGTTTTCGTAACTAAGTTGTGCCTTCCTAGAGTGTGTACCGCCCCTTCGTAGTAAGAATGACTGGAAAAGCTGACAATCAGGACTTTTGGCTAGCAAAAGATCGGGACTCGTTCTACACGCTTTTAGCAAAGTATGGAGCCTGACCCTCCATACCCGGAGAAGACTGAGCTCATGATAATTGGACTAATTTACAGAGTGTAGTGGACCGAGTGATTTCTTTGCAGACTAAGTGTAAGTTTGGATCAAATAGAGATAAGACTGCAGTCTGCGCTGTTTTAGGAGCCAGCCTAGTAGCGGCAATCGAAGATCGCTTCATGCGGCACAGTAATGAAAGTAAAATAATAGAATCTCTTGAAAATCTGGTGCAGGTCCTGCAAAAAACAACCTCCAATTTAGAACAACAATTAGAAAACTGCTTTCAACAATTAGAAAAGGAGAGGGAAGAAAACTGCTCACTGAAAGCTACTCTAAAGGAGAACACGGGGGTGCTGAGGGAGTGGGAGTTAGAGGGGAAAAATATCCGACACATAAATCAAATCTACCGTCGGAAAGAATTGGAGGACACGGGAAAACGTTATGACGAATTCCCACACGTGAGACCCTTAGTTAAAACAGAATACTTTTATGCAAATGAGGAGGATACTGACCCTCGCATTACAACTAAGCAAACACCTTACACTGCCACTGAGCTGGCCCAACTTAAAAAAGAGTACGGTCGCCTCCCTAAAGAATCTGAAACTGAATATATGTGGCGTGTATCCCTAACTGGGGGAGACCAAATTCAGTTAAGTGAACAAGAGGCAAATGGATACTGGGGGCATGGAGTCTTCTTAACAACTGGTGACAGACATGCCCCGTGGTCTCTAACCCAGTGAGCTGCTTACTGGGCTGGAGGGCTAAACCCCTTAGATAGGGGAGAGCCCTTAGCAATTACTGGCACATCTGATCAATTGTTAGAAAGTGTACACAAAGCAGCCTGTTTGTAAATGATACATGAAAGGAAATTAATTCCCGAATGTGAATCCCCAATGATGTTGCCAGTGAATCCTGACATGATGACTCCCTTAATAAGGGGACTTCCAGAGTCACTAAAATCTACTGGAATTAACATTCAAAGGAGAATCACACTAATGAGCCCAGTAGAAAAATCGGAAAATATGGCTAGGAGCCAGGGTAACAGAAGTGGGAGCCAGAGGAAAGGAACTAATACTAGCATGGATGCCTCTTTCACCCCTCCCCCGACTTCCTGCAATAACCAAATACTCAAAAGGTGTGGACGTGGGGGGAAGTAACACAAGAATTGATAGATTACAATAGGAAATATGGCCCAGTAAAAATCCTAGAAGAGAGGTCAAGAGGAATCCGTAATATTGAAATCAAAAAGCTGCCCCTCTCTGCCAACACTGCTGCTGTTACCGGTATCCCAAAAAAAAGAACATCCATGCATTAAAACAGCAAAGGGAGAACAGCCTAAGGCCCAACAACAATGATGGGTTTTAGGAATTAAAAAGGGAGTTCCCAGAGATATAATGGAAGGCTTACCCCTTGATAAACTTAGTAAACGAGTATCAAGGTGGCGAAATCCAAAAGAGCCTTCACAGAATGTAAAAGCAATCCTACCTGTTATACCTTCAGCTCCCTCCCCCGTCAAGGATGAAAGTCTCTCCCAGAAACAGGAAAACTAGAACCTCTATTCCTTAGTAGTGAGCGGGGGAATGGGGGATGGATTTATATCCCGCAGCTCATGCGTACCAAAGGGGGCCCTAAGCATGAACCTGTAACTTTTTTCATTGACACCGGTGCACAAATTTCTGCTCTAAGTGATGTAGATGCTGACAGGTGTGGAGTTTTTCCCTCGAAGCGACGTTTTTGTGTCCTTAATGCTTTAGGGTCAACAGAAGTTATGAAAGTTGCTTGGGTAAAATTCTTGTTGCCAGGAAATGAGAGCACAGTCACTATTAAAATGGTGATTGGAGACATTCCTAACAGTTAGCTAGGTATGGATACCCTCAAAGGTAGACAGTGGGAAGTTTCAGAAGGATTATTGTGGACTTTTGGATTGTCACATCGAAGGCTATTGCAAGTCGCACCAGCACTCCCATGTAGTCATGCTACAAATGTAAAACAATACCCGTTGCCCCTTGGTGCCAAAGAAGGCATCAAACCAGTTATACAAGAAATGTGAGTCATAATTAACACACACTCTCCTTTTAACTCTCCAGTGTGGCCAGTTAGAAAGCCCAATGGGATGTGACGACTTACAATAGATTTTCGGCAGCTAAATGCCAACACCGATCCTCTAACCACCGCAGTCCCCAATCTGGCTGAACTAATAACCATGATACAGGAAAAGGCTCATCCAATCATGGCAACAACAGATGTCAAGGACATGTTTTTTATGATACCATTGCAGCCAGAAGACAGAGATCGTTTTGCTTTCACCTGGGAAGGACAAGAATACGCTTTCACCCGACTTCCGCAGGGGTACAAACATTCTCCCACATTAGCTCATCACGCTTTAGCCCAAGAGCTAGAAAAAATACCCAAACCCGAAGGCATAGCTGTTTATCAGTACATTGATGATACTCTTGTGGGTGGAAATGAAATAACAGAAGTAGGGGTAACCCAACAGGATATAATTACACATTTAGAAAATCTGGGTTTGCAAATTCCCCCCGAAAAGGTCCAAAAACCCTCACAAGAAGTAAAATTCCTGGGAATCTGTGGAAGGGAGGGATGACCTGCATCCCGCCGGACACTCTTGCTTCCTTAGTTCAGATCAAAATGCCTGAATCAAAAACGGATTTGCAGCATGTTTTAGGGTTGTTAGTTTTTTGGAGGAAACACATCCCAGACTTTTCTGTCATTGCTAGACCTCTTTACGATTTGTTAAGAAAAGGGGTAAAATGGGAATGGACAGCTTCTCAGGAAGAAGCTATGTGATTACTAATTTTTGAAGCAACAGCTCACCAAGCCCTTGGTCCTATTCACCCTACAGACCCTTTTCAGGTGGAATGGGAGTTTGCTTTATCAGGCTTGTCAGTCACATATGGAAGAGAAGCCCTGAGGGTCCAACCCGACCTGTGGGATTTTTCTCCCGGGGTTTTAGGGATGACAAAAAGAGATACACTGCTTGGGAGAAAGGTTTGTTTATTGTTAGTCTGCCTCTAGTAGAAGTAGAGAAGATTGCACGACAGCAGCCAATCGTATTAAGAGGCCCATTTAAAGTCATAAAAACAGTCACTTCTGGGACCCTTCCTCCTGATGGGGTAGCCCAAAAGGCCTCGGTACGAAATAGGTATGCTCAGATTGAACACTATTGCAACATTTTCTCAGTATCTGAAGGAGCTTTGAAAAATCTAGCTATACAAGAAACTGAGAGCTTGGACGATGACCAAGATAAACCTGCCTCAGTGATTCAAGTCGCACCTCCCTTTTCACATGATCGGTCAGCTAGTGCTTGGTTTACTGACGCTTCTGCAAAAAGAGAAGGAAAAGTGTGGAAATACAGGGCAGTCGCACTCCATACCTCTTCCAATGAACACATTATAACAGAGGGAGAGGGTAGTGCACAAGTAGGTGAATTAATTGCAGTATGGAGTGTTTTCCAACAGGAAGCACAAACTGCTACCCCTGTACACATTTATACTGACTCTTATGCTGTGTTTAAGGGCTGTACCGAGTGGCTTCATTCTGGGAGCAAAACGGATGGGAAGTTAATAGGATTCCAGTGTGGCAAAAAGTGGCAAGGAAATTTTAAGTATTGCTAAAAAAGGAATCTTTGCTGTGGGCTGGGTGGCTTCTCCTCAGGTAGATGGGGAATCCGCAGGAGAATGGAATAACCGAGCTGATGAATTACCAAGACTGACCCCTGTACAAAAGGATCAAATTTCAGAAGACTGGGAAGGCTTGTTAGAATGGTGTACATGTAAAGCGCAAACACACTGGAGCTAAAGACTTGTATCATGAAGCTCTGGTCTGAGGCTGGCCTGTCACCAGAGAAATGTGTAAAACCTGCATATCAGCTTGCGAACAATGTTGGAGACGGCTAGAAAGGCACCCTTTAGAAGATAACCCTCTGCATTTAAGGGAAGGAAAAGGTTTGCGGGATGCCTGGCAGGTGGATTACATTGGCCCCTTCAAGAAATCAGGGGGCAGGCACTTTGTACTGGTGGGAGTGGAAATTACGTCAGGACTAGTCCAAGCAGAAACTTTTAAAAAAGCTACAGGTGAAAATACTGTGAAAGAATTGCGAGAATTGTTTGGAACTTTTCCAAAGCCACAAGTCTGACAACGGTTCCCATTTCATTGTTAAAATCGTACAAGACTGGGCACAAAGTGAAGGGATTAAATGGACTTTTCACACCCCATATTACTCACAGGCTAATAGAATTGTAGAAAGAACAAACGGCCTCCTAAAACGGCTTTTGAGACCTCACGAGGGTAATTGAGATACTCGTCTGTGGCAAGCTGTCACAGGGGTAAATGACAGGTGGGGGGTAAATGGATGCCCCAAAATCACTGCTTTCTGTCCAAAAACCCCTTCCTTGATTCCCTCTCTAAAGGGACCAAATGATTCCAAGGGTTCAGCCCATTACTCGGGACAGCCAGTCCTGGTGGAACTCCCCACTGTGGGAAGTGTACCACTGGTATTGAAAACTCCTTTAAACACAAATTCATGGGTATCTTCCAATGCCCTGGGCAAGGAGCATCAGATAAATACCCGCTGGATATTTCCATCATTTTAATTATTTTTGCCTCGAAGAGGTGAGTCCCGTTTGTTTTCCTTTCTGCAGAAGAACTCTGAGGGACAGAGAGAATAACGTGAATCATCCAAGAATCAAAACTGAAGGCCTAGTTTGTGAAGATGACCAAAAGTATAATTGTGTGGAAAATGTAGTTATGATTCGTGCTGAAGGAGTGCAGCTATGCTGCTTGCATGAAGGCTTGCAAGGGGGACATTGCGAGGGTTGCAAAACACATTGTGGTTGCTGGTGGGACCCCCTCTTAACCAAATAGGGCATGGAGCTAGTGAGGCGCAGAATGACCTTACAGCCCTTGAGGTTATAAAGAAGGTATGTATTTATCTATGACGCCAGACACACGGGGAATCATTTCACCTAATACGTGTGTAAAATTACAGTAGCTGTGAGTTTGGTTAAATGCAGTCAAGTGTTACATATTCATGAAAGTTTTAGGAATGCCTATACTTATTTATAACCTGTCTTCGAGAAGGCGGTTCTTATTACAATGAGTTCCAGGACACCATGTCCAGAGTCTCCACCTCCGGCTCCTTCTGGTCGCAGCTGAGCAGTGATTGTTAATGACATATGGTGACCCCGACGTGATCCTGCCTGAAGAGGATCTCGCATGAAGAGGAGACAGCGTGAAACTGTGACAGCCAAAGAAGAGCTGTGGAGACAGAGCCCGGTACAGCTGATAGAGCAGCCGAGGAGAGCTGCCGAAGATCCGGATCATTGAAAAGACGCCACACTAAGAGTTGGTGAGCTACCAGGAACGGGGAGGGGGTGGAACTTATCTAAAGAAGAGGGTATTATATTATCTACATGAAAGTTGCTTCTGAAGAAGCAGGGTATTAGCCCTCTGGAACTGGCTTTACAAAGGAAGGACTGTGTTACTATGGGGAAAGCACTAGTGAAAGATGCAAAGAAACAACTGAACTGTTAACAACATGTCACTTGTTGCTAGAGACTTTCAGAGGATTAAAAGAGCAACGGGAACATGCAGAGACAGCGGGGAGGGATGGTCTTCCTGGCTCTCCTGGGCCAGATTCAGAGGAAAAGGCGAGATTAAGTACTACTCCAACTCTCCCTGTTACTAAAGGTTTGTCAACACCGCCCAAGTCCATATTATCTGATACGGATAAGGATCCGCGACACTTTCTTGGAAAGTTAAAGGGAATAGAGGAGGAGCGTACGTATGTGTGGCCCCGAGATCAGATAAAAGCTATGAAAGACTCACATGAAAAAACAGCGTTGGGTTATATACGATCTCGGGAGGGGCCCCCGGAGCACCGGTCAGAGTAGTGCATTCAACCGACTGCTCCGCCGTCATCAATCACGGTTCAAACATGTGCTCCACCATCATCAATCGCGGTTCCGCCGTCTGCGTCACCGCCATTGGTCACAGTTCAACCTTCTGCCCCGCTGCTATCAGTCGCAGAATGAAAAAGTGGACTTTTTTTTTTCCTATCCCCCCTTGCCTGGAGATTTAGGTGAGGAAGATCCTCCTGTGGTGAGCCAGAGTGAGCCAAATAACGTAATTTCTATACACCTAGGTCCCCTCAGCCTGCCCCCGCCCCCCTCCCACGCTGCTGCAGAGCAAAATCCTGAGGGTGGGGGTAGAGTTTCAGAGCGTAAACCGAACTTACCAAAAAGCTGGGATTTAACCCCCAACACTTGGAAGAGACACTAATTGACACACCACAATTACAGGCACGATAAATTCCTGAAATCCTGAGGCAGTCAAGAGACCTCGCATATCAAGCTATGATAAAGGTGCCTGAAACCGACAAAGCAGCCAAATCATTTGCAACTATTAATCAGGGTCCCAATGAGAATTACATGCAATTTATTGACCATCTTCAAGAGGCCATCAATAAGCAGGTTGAAAACTTAGAAGCTAAGGAAGCACTGGTGTTGAAATTAGCAGTAGAGAATGCTAATGTTTGCTATCAACATATTATCTGCGAGTTTTACAGTACATATTATGTGTTTCTGTGTGTTGCCTCTCTGAAAATCAAGCAGCTTGTCAGGAATGTGAGTTAATTGTTTCACTGGTCGTTGTTAGAATTGTTTCTTTGTGGTATAAGTGCGCCGTAAAACCTTCTCCCCACTTTTCCCACTTGCGCTGCAAGCAGCCCTGTGCTTTCCCCCCCTCCCTCCCTCTTCTCGTAGTTTCTAGTTACGAGATGGGGTCAGGAATGACTGTTTTCAGTCGTGTTCATAAGAAATCGGTATTGGGAGGTGTTTTAGAACATAGGAAAGCACTTGGAAATATGAGGAAGGAAAATCTTGTGAAATATTGTAATAAATGGTGGCTGCTGTGTAAGTTTGATGATTGGGAAAAGTGTCCGGAGAATAGAACCTTGAAGTATAACTCTTTGTTGTTTCTAAAGTGAGAAGAACAGGAGAAAAATAAAACTCTACAAGAGATCATCGAATCATTTCAGACAGTTTTACAGGTGGAATGGTTTGAACTTCAACAAGCTGAGAGAGAGTTAACTGATAACACACAGGTCACAGTAAACTTGCTGAAGTCTGCAATATGCTCTCCTCATTAACCTGTTTTCTTTGTGGGTATCTATTTAAGCATGTTGCAGTTTTAGTAGGCCTTTGTTGTGTGGTCCACTGATTTCACAGACTGTTAAATAACGAGAATGAGACTCAAAATGTGCGTTTTGTGATAATACAGAAGATCATGAGTAATTTAGTTCTTTACTGTGTGAATGTGATGGTAAAATTTTGTGTGTAGTAGCTGTTATTTTTCTTTCTAGCACACTAGCTTTATTCCGGCATTCAGACTTGCACAACTCTGTGATGGGCTGTGTTTCATCACTATGTACTAAATTTGGCTCTTGTGTATGCACACCAAGTAAAGAACCCTGGTTTTGGGATAACAGTTGTAGCACCCCAGATGAGACACTGATAAAAGCCTTGCCCGGTCCAGCTTGCTGCAGCGGCGGGGGGGGCCGGTGCCGATGGGGCTCCAGCGCACACTGACCTGTTTTGTCAGGGAGACCCAGCAGCACCACTACCTGGCTGAGCAGTAAGTGGTTCAAAGGTGCAATGCTAAAATCGAGATATTGTCTTGAATAAGTGTAACTCTGATCTGTCTGCATATTTGAACTTGGTATTTGGTTTTCATATCTGAGCTCAGTATTTTAATTTGCATATTTATATTTGGTACCAAAATAAATTTGTTGGGGGAGATAATTACAAAATGGGAACCGGTTCCATTACTAAAATTCCACCTTGCTCCCCCTTAGGATGCATCCTTCCGCATTAGAGTAATTGCTTCTATTGTTATCTAGTAATTTTGAGACCAGAAAAGAATTTAAATTGTTAAACTCTGATTTGCATTGGAAAAAAAACAAAAAAAACAAAAAAACCCCACACTTAAATGTTACGATGGATGTGAACTTGGTATTGTATGAAGATGTATTTAAAAGTTGCTACAGTATGAACTGATTTGGATGTAAGAAACTCAAATAATGGATTGATGTTTAATATGCTGGTTTTTTGACATCTGTAACTTGTGAAACGTAAATGGGGCTGAGGAATGTAACTATTGCTGAGCTGCTTGAAATTGCATATGAAGTGTATTATGGTTGAAATGAAATGGGAAAACAAAAAAGCAAAATATCCCAGGCCTGTGTCGAGCTGCGAGGAGTTTGCCAGAGCCTCCTACTTCATACCAGCGATTACGCCAGCTGCGTGGCCTTGGTACATCTGAACTGCAGAAAAAAAAAAACCACAAACAACCTGTCTTCCTGCTGCTAAGCGGAGAAAGGGGGGCTTTAGTCCCCCTGCTCTGTCTTTTATGTTCCCTGGAGTATTGTCACCCATCCTTGTTGTGGCACTGTGTTGCTTCTCGACATTGAATGAGGGGTTGTTGGTGTTGTTTCTTTTTGCTTCTGTCTTGTTTCTTAGGTTTTGGCACATCTTAGGAAAGAGCTCATCATTTTACCTCCTTGCTGAAGTCAGTCTTTTCACACTGGTCAGCTTTTGGGGGTCAGAGCGCTCAGTACTTCTCTGGGTCAGACTGGTACTCATTTGGCTGTGGAGTAGAGCCAGGCTGGTTTGATGTGGAGTTCAAACTGATTTGTTTTCATGTTGAGCTGGATGTCTTCCCATCTCAGATGGGGGTGAGAGGGAGGTTTTATTCCCCCCCGCGCCCCTCCCCTAAGCAATGTTACTGCTAGAGACCTGTAATACTGCATGAAGGAGTCTGAGGGTGAAATTTAAAGGCATCACCAGTGGATCCATACTTCTAATGAAGCTGGGAAATTAAACAAAAATATTATATATATATATATATATATATATCACAGTATCACAGTATGTTTGGGATTGGAAGGGACCTGAAAAGACCATCCAGTCCTATCTCCCTGCTGGGGCAGGAACGCCTAGGAGAGGTCGCAAAGGAACATGTCCAGGCGGGCTTTGAATGTCTCCAGGGAAGGAGACTCCACAACCTCCCTGGGCAACCTGTTCCAGTGCTCTGTCACCCTCACTGAGAAGAAGTTCTTTCTCAAATTTAAGTGGAACCTCTTGTGTTCCAGCTTGATCCCATTACCCCTTGTCCTATCATTGTTTGCCACTGAGAAGAGCCTGGTTCCATCCTCGTGGCACTCACCCTTTATATATTTATAAACATTAATAAGGTCACCCCTAAGTCTCCTCATTCTGTGGTAACTGGTTGTAAGAGACTTCTTAGTAAATTCACTGTGCTAGTTTTTGAGGTCATGGGAGAAAACGAAAGAAAAGCTGTTTTTTGAGACTAATAGAATGCCAAATTCGGAACAAAGTTTTAATACATGAATTCTTGTATTTGCCAGAAAGCCCTGTACCTCTCTTGGGTCAAGATTTGTTAAGTAAATTGTAAGCTGAAATAACGTTTTCTGAGAATTCTGTTTAGTTACATGTCCTACAAGAAGCTGCTTGGATGGTGCAGATCTACTTGTGCAAGTGAAAAATTTCCAGGGAAATTTTGAATGCTCTATTTCCACTAATATTAAGAGTCAGTGTTTCGATAAAGCAAACACTGCACTGATAGATCTGAAACAGGACTTCGATCTGGTAAGGGAAAACAATATCCAATAAATATGACAGCCAAAATGGAGTTAGAGATTTTGAGGAATAAATTTATGACAACCTTACAGGCTGACTGCATTCGATTGGACTTGCAGATTTGTCTGTTTACAGCTACAACATAGAAAAAACCTGTGGCTCTTGTGGGACAGTATGATGAGATTGCTAACAGACTGATATACTGATTGTTACTCTGATCAAGAAAAGCAGGGAATGAATTTAAGTCTCAAAAGGCCATGATCCTTTTGTCATACATGTACCATTTGTGAAGCTTAATTTTGATTTTTTTTTATTTGCAATCTATGTCTTTGTAAATTGCACTAGCTGGTTTTCTTAACAGCACAGCTTTTGGCATGCATAAATGTAAAATGTAAATTGCTGCAGAACCTGCAATTCTTTAACATCAGGTCATAGGCCATACGTGTATCTGGTCTGATCCTACATACTTGCACAGTTTTTGTTGAGGGTTCAGGAAAGTCTCATAAAGCTGTAGTGGTTTGGTGTGAAGATAACAATTGGCATCATTCTGTAAAAATTATTGAAGGTTCAACCCAATTAGTAGAACTTGGTGCAGCCTTACATTACTTAGAGCTTTTTAAGGAGGAACCTCTAAAATTGATTTGAGATTCTGAGTACGTAGTCGAGGTCCAACGTACGTATCTGATTCTGAACTGTGTTTTTGTTTTTTTTCTTTTTTTAAACAAAAAGGGGGGAGAAGTAGGGAAAACACCACAAAACCAATTGTCAAAAGCATTGTATGTGATGAAACACTTTGCAAGTGTGACCCAAAAACATGCTAAATCAGAAGGAACCTACGTTAGTTGTGGTCAAATCACTAGTTAATGGTCAATGGAAAAGGCCACATCAATTGATAACCTGGGGGAGAGGCTATGCTTGTGTCCTTACAGATCAAGGGCCGCAATGGTTGCCAGCATGAAATGTGAAATCTGTGTTATCTTCCTGGCAATGATTGCTGCATCTGCTGCGCTTTGGATGCCTGCACAGACAAAGACTAACGTGGATTACTTTAGCCAACATGACTGACCAGGACTCTATATGCCTAGTTATGGCATCTCTGGAAAACCTGTTCCACACATGCTTGGTTGGCATCCCCCTTGATAACTACAGCAGCATCCCACAACTGTTTCAAAATAGTGATTGGTGCAAAGGCATTGCAACGAACTGTAGTAATACCAACATGGCACTTTGGATTAATTACCTCCTGGAAGCAGATATTGAACCACAGGAACTGGAATTGCTGGCATCTATGTCCATGGACGCTTGTATCAACCTGGTTTGTGAAAAGTGTCAGAACAATATACGAGAACATGAATGGATAAGACTGCAAAATGTTAGTGCTACCCTTGGTGACTATAGAAATGAAACTCGATGGTGTAACGCCTCGCAGAAGAATCCAAGGGGTGTCATTGATAGTGTGGGACAGCGACCCCAAAAACCTCCTGTATGGTGTATTCTTGATCTGTGGAGATAGAGTCTGGCCAGGAATTCCTTCTAATGCTGTTGGAGGACTGTGTATTTTGGGACTATTAACTCTCTTAACACCCAATGTATCTATGATAATAGATCACAGAAGAGCAAGACGAGAAAAATACTTTTTGCATGTATATGAGTCAAATGTGATGATAATGTAGACTTTTGGGGATCAGGGTTAGGGGGTTTAGAACCTCATGTATCTGGTGTTGGCACAGCTAAAGCTTTAAATACTTTAGAAAAATTAGGATGCTGGTTAGTTAAGCAAACTAACAGAACTTCTAAGGCTTTAAGTGGACTTTTGTTAGATGTAGATTCTGTAAGACATGCCACATGACAGAGTAGAGCCGCAATAGACTTTTTGTTATTAGCTAAAGGACATGGGTGTGAAGATTTTTCATGGGATTTGTTAAATAAATTGCTTAGTGGTTGGAGGTTTTTAGGATGGTTGCTATCAGTAGTGAAAACAGGACTGATTGTTTTGATGATTGTTGTGGTTGTGTTACTAATGTTGCCATGCATGATTTCTCTGCTGCAAAGGGCCCTGCAGTCGACAATGAAGGCAATTTTTTTAGCACAAAAACAAAAAGGGGGAATTGTGGGGGACTACGGTGGGTCCGTGGATTCCCTGATGGAGGGCATGGGAACAGAAATTAGCCTTGAAGATATGAAGGTCTACCCGTGAGTAAAGGAGTATCCGGAGATGTTAAGGATGTACCCGTGAGAGAGAAGGGAGTAGAAGAGTAACACTGATGATAGCAAAATTAGCCAATGAGATGTTACTGCTGTAACTTGTAACCAATAGTGAAGAGACACATGAATTGGTAAAACTGTATAAAAATGCACTTGTGGCAATAAATGGCATCTACTACTTTCATCCTGGAAGAACTTGGTCTATGTCGTTTGTCCGTCTCAACCACGACAGTTAACACGGGTCCTCTTTCTTTGTACATGGTCACCTTTGGTACAGTGTGATGAGTTGGTTAGGCATCTCCTGTCCTGTGCCGAAGTTTCTGTAATCTAGTTTACCGAAGGATGCGCCAAGGATTCACCCAAGGATTATTATTTTTGCAAGGTGTCAGTGAAGTCCCGTTTTTCGTACAATATGTTACACAGAGTTAAGCAAGGCTAGGCCATAGTGATGTGGGTTAAAGGGTTAGCTCTCTAAGTGTCAAGTGTTAGTTCTTTAGGTGTTAATTAGTTAATTGTCAATTCTCTCTGTCACTAGGACAAAGGAAATCAGGCTAAGCTTTGAGCAAACTGTGTGGCTAATTGTAAACCTGGCTTGCTTTAAACCAACTGTAAGACTAGTTGTGAAACTAGAAGGTCACAAGGTAAGAAGACACGGAGGAAGAAAGAGGAACTTCCTCCAGAATGACCAACCGCAAGAAGGCCTCCTGAAGACCGCAAAGGAAAGAACAAGTAATACCGAAGAAACGAAAATAGGATGAAACTAGCCGAAATCCGGAACTCAAAGACAATAAAAAGGGCCAGTTTGGAGATCTTAGTGTGCGTGTTTGTGGAGCGCAGGTTCCCTGCACACCCAGCACTGTTTTGCTTATTCTATTATCGAACACATTGTAATAAATTGCATGAGGTGCTGCTATCCATGATTGGAGTAGCCTGAGTTGTTTATTTCAATTGGTGACCCCAACGTGATAACCTTGGATATCTCTGCACCACTCTGAGCTCGGGGAGGCGCCCCACTCTAACCAGTGGCCCTAGTGCTCGGAGTGTCTGGAGATCCAACGTTATTACATGATAAAGCATAAACAAAAGAACTGAGCTCCTCCCCATACTGCAGTTCACCCGTAATCCAGAGAGCATGAAGTTCCCAACGGGAAAAGTGGACTGTAAGTACCGCTGGGTCGGGTGGTGTGTGTGACTGGTGTTGGCTGAAACACAACCTGGTTGCAAAGCGAGTGCGGAGTCCTTCTAATTGCGGTTCCAACACCCCACAAGGGGCTTGGCCACTGAAGGGACAAAGCGAGTGAAGAGTTTGTTTTGGTCATGGATTCGAGTCACACGTTGTGAACCAGTCAGGATAGGCCAGGGAACAAGCAAGTCCTTAGGTCTAGCGGGACCCACGGAAGGGGCCCAAGAGGTTGGAGGGGAGCAACCTGCCAGAGAAACCCCCCTGACAGTCCCTGGCGGGGGGAGGGGGGGGTGTCACGTTAGAATTTTGGAATGAAGAATTTACCCAGGGGAAGGGTAAAGAGAAAATGGTCTATTACTGTATGTAAATGGTAAAGAACTTTTTGGTCAAGAAGAAAGCGATATGTTTCATGCTGGGAAGGAAGTTTGAGAACTGTAGAAATATATGTTTTTGAGAAAAAGGATAAATATACTCAGGAGTAGACCCCCAGTTTGTAGCAAAATCCTGGGGAGATATAAGAAAGAAATTAGAAAAACTCAAAGAGATGGGGAGAAACAAAGAGCAAAGGAAAAAATTCTTAGTAGCCGCAGTAAGGGAGACTCAAAAGGCAGAGAAACTAACACCGGTTAGAGAAGAACAAAATGAACAAAGGGGGAGATCGGTCCCGGTAAACAGACCTCCTATGAATCGAATACAGAGAGAGAATGTCCCTATTTGTTGTTATTATTGTGGGAAAAAGGGACATATGCAGTGAAGTTGTAGAAATAGAGAGCAAAATGAGAAGATGTTTAGAGGAGCAGGGGCTCTATATATATTAGGGGCAAAGACAACAACAGAGCCCTTAATAAAACTCAAGATAGGCCCCCATAAAGAAGAAGTGATCTTTTTGGTGGATACGGGGGTAGGAAGGTCTACCTTCCCAGAGGATGCATTTTAAAGAAGACTGCCCTCGTAGTGGAAGCAAAGGGAGAACCCTTCAAAGTTCTCATACTGGATTATGTGGAAATTGAATCTAAATAAGAAATTGCCTAAATGACTTCTTATTAGTCCCAGAGGCTGAAAATAATCTATTGGGGAGAGATTTAATTGTGGCATTAGGCATGACTATAGAAATTGAACAGGGAATATTAAAAGTAAAACTATATGTGATAACGCCACAGGACAAAGTCAAAACCAACCATATCCCGATTTCCTGTGGTAGCAAATCTATATATATTGCTAAACCAGATGTCCCCAGAAAACATTTAGTATAGCGTAGTAAATCTAAAAGATGTATTTTGGGCCTGCCCCTTAGATGAGAGTAGCAGGAATTATTTTGTTTTTGAATGGGACGAAAACAACAATTAAGATAGACCGTATCGTCACAGGGTTTTACAGAATTACCAAATTTATTTGGATAAGTGTTAGAAAAACTATTGTTAGAATTTGAACCCCCTTCTGGGGTAAAGTTAATATAATAGACGACTTATTAATTGCCGGAACGAAGCAGAAGAGACAGTATGAAAAAGAACCATAGGATTATTGAACTTTTTTAGACACAAAGGATTAAAAGTATCAGAGAGTAAATTGAAGTTTGTAGAACCAGACGTAAAATATTTAGGACATTGGTTTATAAAAGGGAAAAGACAATTGTTAGGATTGTTAGGATATTGTAGACAACGGATAGGTGCAGATCTCAAGAATGGGGGATGTTATTTTTTTTACCGGATAGTAGAGAGATAGTCCCCAAAAATTAGGTTAAGGGAATCCTAAATTTACTCATTGGGGAACCAGAGCTCTCCATGATCAGTTTTTGAAGTGTTTTGGATGTTTTTGAATTTTCTTGAAGTTACTGTGTGGATGGGTTTCTCTTAGATGGAGATTTGTTATTAAACTACCCAGGCCCAAAAGAATTTCAAGGCCACCTTGGAAAGCTGAGAACACAACATAAATCAACAGACCTATTAGCAGTGAGACTTGGGCGCGTAGACAGCTCATGAACATAGACAATGTCCAATCAGCTAATGCATGCTTGGAGCGTGGACGCGTGATCAGGAAATAACTGCATATATAAGGAGGCTTGTTTCTGTAATAAATGGCTTCGCTTGAATTCATATTGGATTGTGTGGAGTCCATGATTTTTCACGCTCGCAAGTGGCGATGCCGACGTGATATGCAAGGAGAATTTACGGCGAGGGGACAACTGCTGCGAGGAGCGAGCACCAGCTGGAAACGGCATGGCTGGACCGTGATCGGGACGTAGTCTGCAGGCTGCGTGTCTCCTGATTGATCGCTACAGAAGTGACAGAGGAGAGATAGAGGATCCGATATTGTTGCAACGGACACCCAAAGAGGTGAGCAGCTGGGGGCGAGAGGAGATGGGGCAGAATATTTTTAAAGAAGAAGAAGAAATAGTGCGACTCCTCTCGCATATCCTCTCTATGAGAAGGGTGAACTATGAGGAGAGTAACGTCAAAAAACTTTGAATTTGGTGGAGAGGCAATGGGTTTCCTGCTGATCTGTCAGGAGCTTTTCAAATAGAGACTTGGGAAAAAGTGGGAACTGTGTTGTGGAAGGCGATCAGTTGCAGTGAAAAATATATTCTCGGCCTTGTAACCGCCCCGAAACTGATAATTACTACACTGAAGCAATTAAAACCTGAAAAGACTGTTATGAGCATGTCGAGGGTTAAGATTGCGGGGTGACAATCAAACCCTGGCAGATGTATTGTTAACCTCCTCTCCCCCCCACTTCCCCCTTTTGCCCCTCCCTCTCTCCCCTTCCCACTCAGGACAGGCGATCGGGAGGGAAGGAAGGACAGAGAGAAGAGAGTTGGAAAAGTTAAAGATGTTTTACTAATGCTACTAATAAGAACAGAGAAAATAATACAAAATATACAAAACCAATCCTCTAAGTCTCAGCAACTGCAGAGCCAGCACCCAAAGTCCTGGATTGGACTCTGTAGCCAACCGGAGCTGGATTCAGTCTGTCACTAGGCCTCAGTTCGCAGGGACGACCAGCAAGGTCCTCTCCTAATGTCAGCCATGAGGAAAAAAGGGCCGAGATCCTCGTGATCTCCCACTTTATATGAAGTATTCACGTGAATGGAATGTTATACACCATTGGTCAGTCTCTCGGTCATCAGTTTTCTCGTTGCCCCTCTCGCGAGATGTCCATCCATGCTTATCAATAAGTTTGCATTCCATTCCTAGGTTTAACCAAAACATGTGTTGGGTTCTCCAGGAAAATGCAGCTAATATGAAGGCTTTAGCTGACAGGCAAAAATTCACTAAAAGAGAAACTTGTTTTTAACAAAACCAGAACATTCCACCCCTTATAATATGACATTCACTGAATACTTAAACCTTATCAATACAATCTATCAATACAATCTAATTAATCACTACTACTATATATATATATATATATATATATACACACATATGTACATATATACACAGGAGTAATTAATCAGTGGACCATCCTTTGAAAAGTTCATTAAGTTCATTTTGTCACAACAGTCTCCCAGGGCAGGAAAAATGGTACAAGTGCATCTCATGACCACTGTTTGTGGGTTAAGGACACCAACTTCGAAGAAGGTGTCGGGCGCCACTCGAAGAAGCTAGCTCTAGTTTCATCACCATTGTCTTGATCTGAAAGACACTTATTAAACATTGTTAGTGCGGCAATTCACATCATACAGTTCAGCATTGCATATTTTCACCTAGAATCAAATCCCCTTGAGGTACACACCGAACTTCTCCATCCTTAAGCATCACCCACCAGGTGCTGCCAGGTCCCTGGGCAAAAACAATCCCACGAATAGGTTTGCCTTTGCCTGAGGCAGGAGTAACCCAGACTGCCTTTCCTAACATATTTTTCATGTGTACTACAGGGACTTCATCTCCTTCTACAGTCCGTAGAATTTCTGATTGGGCAGGCCCGGCTCGATTGGTTGATCCCCTAGTGTTGACCAACCAAGTGGCTTTTGCTAAATGTGAATCCCAGTTTTTAAAGGTTCCACCACCAAGTGCCTTTAGTGTAGTTTTTAACAAACCATTGTACCTTTCAATTTTCCCAGAGGCTGGTGCATGATATGGAATATGATATACCCACTCAATACCATGTTCTTTGGCCCAATTGTCTATAGTACTGTTTTTGAAATGAGTACCATTGTCTGATTCAATTCTTTCTGGCGTACCGTGCCGCCAAAGGACTTGCTTTTCAAGGCCCAAGATAGTATTTCGGGCTGTAGCATGAGGTACGGCATATGTTTCCAACCATCCAGTGGTTGCTTCCACCATTGTAAGTACATAACGCTTACCTTGACGTGTTTGTGGAAGTGTCATATAATCAATCTGCCAAGCTTCTCCATACTTATACTTTAACCATCGCCCCCCATACCATACAGGTTTTAACCGTTTTGCTTGTTTGATTTCAGCGCAAGTTTCACATTCATGAATAACCTGTGAAATAGTGTCCATAGTTAAATCCACCCCTTGATCACGAGCCCATTTGTATGTTGCATCTCTACCTTGATGCCCTGAAGCATCATGGGCCCACCGAGCTAGGAAAAGTTCACCTTTATGTTGCCAGTCCAAGTCCATCTCAGCTACTTTAATCTTAGCAGCTTGATCTGCTTGTTGGTTGTTTAGATGTTCCTCGGTGGCTCGACTTTTAGGTACATGAGCATCTACATGCCGAACTTTCACAGGCAGGCTCTCTAGCCGAGCAGCAATGTCTTGCCACAGTGTGGCAGCCCAAATGGGTTTACCTCTGCGCTGCCAGTTGCTTTTCTTCCATTGCTGTAGCCACCCCCACAAGGCATTTGCTACCATCCATGAGTCAGTATAGAGATAAAGTATTGGCCACTTCTCTCGTTCAGCAATGTCCAAAGCCAGCTGGATGGCTTTCACTTCTGCAAACTGACTGGATTCACCTTGTCCTTCAGTGGCTTCTGTAACTTGTCGTGTGGGACTCCACACAGCAGCTTTCCACCTTCGATGTTTTCCTACAAGACGACAGGATCCATCTGTGAACAGTGCATACTGCTTATCAGTCTCTGAAAGCATATTATATGGTGGTGCTTCTTCAGCACGTTTTACTTCATCCTCATCTGGAGACATCCCAAAGTCTTTGCTTTCTGACCAGTCTGTAATAACTTCTAATATCCCTGGACGGTTGGGACTTCCAATTCGAGCTCGTTGTGTGATCAGTGCAATCCATTTACTCCACGTAACTTCGGTTGCATGATGTGGAGAGGGAACCGTCCCTTTGAACATCCAGCTCAGCACCGGCAGTCGAGGTGCCAGGAGGAGCTGTGCTTCAGTGCCGATCACTTCTGAAGCAGCTCAAACTCCTTCAGATGCTGCTAGTATCTCCTTTTCAGTTGGAGTATAGTTGGCCTCAGATCCTTTGTATCCTCGACTCCAAAAACCTAAGGGTCAACCTCGGGTTTCTCCTGGTGCTTTCTGCCAGAGGCTCCAGGTAAGTCCATTATCTCCGGCTGCAGTGTAGAGCACATTTTTAACATCTACTCCAGTTCGGACTGGTCCAAGGGCCACCGCATGAGTTATCTCACGCTTAATTTGTTCAAAGTCTTGTCGTTGTTCAGGGCCCCACTCAAATTGGTTCTTCTTACGAGTCACTCGATAGAGAGGGCTCACAATGTGGCTGTAGTCAGGAACATGCATTCTCCAAAAACCTACAATGCCCAAGAAACTCTGTGTCTCCTTTTTATTAGTAGGTGGAGACATTGCTGCAATTTTGTTGATCACATTCATTGGGATCTGACGACGGCCATCTTGCCATTTTATTCCTAAAAACTGGATCTCTCGTGCAGGTCCCTTGACCTTGCTCCGTTTTATGGCAAAACCAGCATCCAAAAGAATATGAATTATTCTCTCACCTTTCTCGAAGACTTCTTTCGCTGTGTCGCCCCCTACGATAATGTCATCAATATATTGCAAGTATTCTGGAGCTTCACCTTGCTCCAGCGTGGTCTGGATCAGTCCATGGTAGATGATAGGACTGTGTTTCCACCCCTGGGGCAAGCGATTCCATGTATACTGGATGCCCCTCCAGGTGAAAGCAAACTGCGGCCTGCACTCTGCTGCTACAGGAATAGAGAAAAATGCATTAGCAATGTCAGTTGTAGCATACCACTTGGCTGCCTTTGACTCCAGTTCAAATTACAGTTCTAGCATGTCAGGCACAGCAGCACTCAGTGGTGGTGTAACTTCATTCAGGCCACGATAGTCTACAGTTAGTCTCCACTCGTCACTAGACTTACGCACTGGCCAGATTGGGCTGTTAAAAGGTGAGCGAGTCTTACTGATCACAGCCTGGCTTTCCAATTGACGGATCAGCTTCTGGATAGGAATCAAAGAGTCTCGATTGGTGCGATATTGCCGGCGATGCACCGTCGTGGTAGCAATTGGCACCTGCTGATCGTCAACCATCAGCAGTCCTACAACAGAAGGGTCATCTGAAAGACCAGGCAAATCAGACAGCTGTTCAATTTTCTCAGTGTCCACAGCTGCTATACCAAATGCCCACCTATACCCTTTTGGGTCCTTAAAATACCCTCTCCTGAGGTAGTCTATACCAAGGATACACGGAGCATCTGGACCAGTCACAATGGGATGCTTTTGCCAGTTTTTTCCAGTTAGGCTCATTTCAGCCTCTACAACAGTCAGCTCCTGGGATCCCCCAGTCACTCCAACAATATTGATGGATTGCGTTCCTTTATAATTAGAAGGAATTATTGTGCACTGAGCACCAGTGTCCACTAAAGCTTTGTACTCCTGGGGTTGTGTTGTACCAGGCCATAGTATTTGTACAGTCCAATAAACTCTGTTATCCCTTTCCTCCACCTGGTTGGAGGCAGGGCACCTCTAATTCCTGTTTTGCACAGTCTCTGGGTGTGAATTAGAGGTTCCTTCAAGAGCATCAGAATCTCTTCTGCTCCTTTTGTAAACTGGAGCAGCCACCTTCCTAGGAGTTTTTCCTTTTATCTCACGTACTCGTTCTTGAAGTTCTGAGGTAGACCTTCCATGCCGCTTATTCATGTTTTCTCCCTGTTCATGTAGGAAGAACCACAGTGAACCTCTTTTTGTGGGCTGTCTCTGCCCTCTCTCTTGAGATTGGAAACGCCTTCTCCTAACAGCTGAAACATAGGTTTGTGCAGGTCGTGAATGGTATGTGTCTTCTCTGAGCTCTTTGATTTCTTGCAACAGCTTTTCAAACCGGTCATCAGATTTTTCACACAGTTTCTCCACAGCAGAGACACAAGCCCGTAGAGAACCAGCAAGGCTGTCCTCAAAGCACCGGAGCTGCTCAATCACTTCATTAATTTCTTGTGCACCTCTAGCTGACCAGACCATTCCTGCCAATGACTTAGCATATGCAGGTGGTGCACTTTGTACAAATCTGCGCCACATAGATTTTGTATAATTGATTCTATCTGGGTCTGTCCCCTCTTGGCTGTTTGGTCCTAGATAGATGATCTCTCGCGCAGCTAATTCTCTCAGGAACTGGATACCTCTCTCCATAGTATTCCATTTCCCTAACTTGGATATACAATCTTCCTTGTAGGGAAATCTGACTTTCATAGCTGCCAGGAGTCAGGTCCAGAGAGTAGCGGCATTAGACTCTCTTGAAATTGCCCTATCAATGGTGGAATCTTTTGACAGAGATCCCAGCTGCCTGGCTTCACCACCTTCTAATTCAATTGTTTCTGCCGCATTGTCCCAGCATCGCAGCAGCCAGGTTAAAATATTCTCGCCTTCACGACGACTAAAGTCTTTTTGCAGATCTCTCAGCTCACCTGGAGAAAAGGACCGAGTGGTGGTCACTTCATCTCCACCCTGTCCTGATGATGCCTCTTGGGTTGATGTTGGCCCTGTGCCATCACCTGCTGCACGGGTAGTCTTTCTAGTGACTTTCTTACAACCGGCAACTGATGCTGATATGGGTTCACCATCATTTGATTCATTTCCAGAGTCTGAATGACTGTCACAGTGATTGCTGTGGTTACAGCAGCAACAGTGAGCAGTGTGTGAAGAAGGGGGGGCTGCCTTGTTAGCCTTTGAGGCTGGAGAGGTAATGTTATCTGCAGCAACCTTGGCAGAGGAGCTCTGCGGAGGAGCTGTAGCTTCAGCCTGTGAAGCCGCGGTTGGGGGGGCAGTGGCTGCAGCAGCAGCTTTGGCTGTTTTGCCTTTTCTCGAGCGGCTAGGAGTGCTTTTTGCTAAAGCTTCCGAAGACGCACTGCAAATCTCAGGACTAAAAAGAGACGCAAACCTCCTATTGAACCTCATTTCTCTTAACAGTAACACAAACTGACACACATTCAGCAAAACAGATAACACCATCACAGTTCTATCAAAGCTCCAAGGATATTCGAAGTTCTCTAAAACATTTGCAAACTGTCCTAGCGAAAACACAAAAGTATTGTTAGTCAGTCTTTCTAAAGATTCGCTTGACCAATTAGTAAATACAGAGCCATTCTGCTCTTTAATCTCTCCTGGAGGTTTTTCGAGGTAAAGCAGAATCGAGTAGAAATTCATTAGCGGCTGCAATATAATGAAATAAACCAGTGCCATACCACACAGTATCATCATGACCGCTGTCCAGTTTCTTGTTGTTATATAATGAATACTTCGATTTAGAAAGAAACACCAACACAGATATGGGATCAGCGAGCACAATGTAGAAAATAACTGATACAACTTTTGCCATAACATCTTTAAATCAATGTAATTCACTTTGCCTTAATACCACTAAAACATATCCGAAGCAGACGCGCGAGTATCACAACTCTATGAGTTGGCACCGTGCCAAGAAAATTGAAAGGTACGTCAGAGCAGTAGAAAAGCCAAAAATCTCCAAATTTACCCCTTTCTCTTGCCCCACGTTGGACGCCAATTATCTGTCGAGGGTTAAGATTGCGTGCGGGGTGACAATCAAACCCTGGCAGATGTATTGTTAACCTCCTCTCCCCCCCACTTCCCCCTTTTGCCCCTCCCTCTCTCCCCTTCCCACTCAGGACAGGCGATCGGGAGGGAAAGAAGGACAGAGAGAAGAGAGTTGGAAAAGTTAAAGATGTTTTACTAATGCTACTAATAAGAACAGAGAAAATAATACAAAATATACAAAACCAATCCTCTAAGTCTCAGCAACTGCAGAGCCAGCACCCAAAGTCCTGGATTGGACACTGCAGCCAACTGGAGCTGGATTCAGTCTGTCACTAGGCCTCAGTTCTCAGGGACGACCAGCAAGATCCTCTCCTAATGTCAGCCACGAGGAAAAAAGGGTCGAGATCCTCGTGATCTCCCACTTTATATGAAGTATTCACGTGAATGGAATGTTATACACCATTGGTCAGTCTCTCGGTCATCAGTTTTCTCGTTGCCCCTCTCGCGAGATGTCCATCCGTGCTTATCAATAAGTTTGCATTCCATTGCTAGGTTTAACCAAAACATGTGTTGCGTTCTCCAGGAAAATGCAGCTAATATGAAGGCTTTAGCTGACAGGCAAAAATTCACTAAAAGAGAAACTTGTTTTTAACAAAACCAGGACAGAGCATTAGTGACTCAAAACTTAAACTTGAACTTTGGGACGATATAGGGCAGAAATTATGGGATAAAGTCAGCAATGGAGATAAAGAAGCTAAATCATTAGCAACTGCATGGAAGCTTATAATTACCGTCTTAAAAGATCTTAAGGCTGAACGGTCTGCTGCTGCCGGAATTTTTGCAGCGTCGCGGCCTGATAAGTATCCTGAAAATCGCTATGAATCTTACCTAGTTCATGTTTTCAATGTCCTCCCTACTCCATCCCCTGCTGTGCCTTCGGCACCCCCGATGGTTCAGCAGTCTGGGGCGGGGGGAGGAAAGATGCCGAGCAGGTGGCCTCCTGTACCATTGCCCAACACTGATGAGAACAGCAAGTCCAGAGGATTGGAGTCTTGATCAAAGAACCTGTGAAAGCTGAGAATGTTAAAGTTGTAAACCTGTGTACTATCAGTTCTTTTTACCAATTTGTATCTGCCTCTACCACCTTTTAACCCTCCAACTTCCACGAGAGAGCAGAAGGAGTCACTGGTTGTTGTTTGCAGTTCTTTCTTTGTGACATTGTTTATGTGGATACACTGTGGGCCTTCTCCCCGCTTTTCCCACTCGTGCTGCAAGCAGCCCCGTGCTTCCCCTCCCTTCCTCCCTCCCTCTTCTCATGTTTTTTACTTACGAGATGGTGTCAGTAATGATTGTTTTCAGTCGTGTTTTTAAGAAATCGGTATTGGGAGGTGTTCTATAACCTAGGACAGCACTTGGAAATATGAGAAAGGAAAATCTTGTGAAATATTATGATCAATGGTGGCTGCTGTGTAAGTTAGATGAATGGGAAAAGTGGTTGGAGGATAGAACCTTGAAGTATAATACTTTGTTGCAATTAATGTTGTTTTTAAGGCGAGAAGACAGGCCAGCCAGGCGTGGTGGCGGAGTCACTCTTTACGTGAGAGAGCAACTACAATGTATTGAGTATTGTCCAGGCTCGGATGAGGAATGAGTTGAGAGTCTATGGGTGAAAATTAAGGGGCAGGCTGGCAAGGGTGATACTATTGTGGGTGTCTATTATAGGCCACCAGATCAGGGTGAGGAAGTTGATGAGGCCTTCTACAGACAGCTGAGAGCAGCCTCAAAATCACAGGCCATGGTTGTGGTGGGGGATTTTAACTTCCCTGATGTTTGTTGGAAGGACTACTCAGCCAGCCATCCACAGTCTAGGAGGTTCCTCCAGTGCCTTGATAACTTTCTGATGCAAAGGGTGGAGGAGCCGACTGGAAGAGGTGCACTGCTGGACCTCATCCTCACTAACAAGAAGGGTCTGGTTGAAGCGGTAAAGGTTGAGGGCTGCCTTGGTTGCAGCAACCATGAGATGACGGAGTTCAGGATCTTGTGTGGCAGGAACAGGATAGCAAGCAGAATTGCAACCCTGGATTTCAGCAAGGCAAACTTAGGCCTTTTCAGGCAATTGCTGAGGGAAATCCCATCGGTAAGGCTGCTTGAAGGTAAGGGGGCCAGAGATAGTTGGTTAGTGTTCAGGGACTGTTTCTACCGGGCACAAGATCAGAGCATCCTGACACGTAGGAAGTCAAGGAAGAGAACCAGGAGACCTGCGTGGTTAAAGAGGGAACTGCTGGGTATGCTCAAGTGGCAGAGGAGAGTTTACAGATCATGGAAGGAGGGGCTGGCCACTTGGGGAAAATATGAGGCTGTTGTCAGGGGATGTAGGGAGGCAACTAGGAAAGCTAAGGCCTCCTTGGAAGTAAACCTGGCGAGAGGGGTCAAGGACAACAGGAAGAGCTTTTTCCAATACATGGCAGATAAAACTAACACCAGAGGCAATGTAGGCCCACTGATGAACGGGGTGGGTGCCCTGGTGACAGAAGATACAGAGAAGGCAGAGGTACTGAATGCCTTCTTTGTCTCTGTCTACTCTGCTGGAGGCTGTCCTGAGGAGCCCCGTACCCCTGAGGCCCCAGAGGAAGGCAGGACAATGGAGGAGTTTTCCTCGGTTGATGAGGACTGGGTTAGGGACCAATTAGGCAATCTGGACATTCATAAATCCATGGGTCCAGATGGGATGCACCCGCAGGTACTGAGGGAGCTGGATGAGGTCATTGCTGGACCTCGCTCCATCATCTTTGCCAAGTCCTGGGAAATGGGAGAGGTGCCTGAGGACTGGAAGAAAGCAAATGTCACTCCAGTCTTCAAAAAGGGCAAGAAGGAGGACCCAGTTAACTATAGACCAGTCAGCCTCACCTCCGTTCCTGGGAAACTGATGGAATGACTTAGCCTTGGTGCCATCTCAAGGCATATCAGGGATAAGAGGGTCATTAGGGGCAGTCAACATGGCTTCACCAAGGGGAAGTCGTGCTTGACCAACCTCATTGACTTTTATGAGGACATAACAAGATGGGTGGATGATGGCAGAGTGGTGGATGTGGTCTACCTTGACTTCAGTAAGGCATTTGACACAGTCTCCCACAGCAGTGCGGTCTGGATGAATGGGTAATGAGGTGGACTGCGAACAGGCTGAAGGGAAGAAACCAGAGAGTCATGGTCAATGGGGCGGAGTCTAGTTGGAGGCCAGTATCTAGTGGAGTGCCTCAGGGCTCAGTACTGGGGCCTATATTATTCAATATATTCATCAATGATTTGGACGAGGGAATAGAGTGTACTGTCAGCAAGTTTGCTGATGACACCAAGCTGGGAGGAGCGGTTGACACACCAGAAGGCTGTGCTGCCATCCAGCATGACCTGGACGGGCTGGAGAGTTGGGTGGGGAAAAATTTAATGAAATATAACAAGGGCAAGTGTAGAGTCTTGCATCTTAGTAGGAACAACCCGAGGTTCCAGTATAAGTTGGGGAATGATCTATTAGAGAGCAGCGTAGGGGAAAGGGACCTGGAGTTCCTGGTGGACAGCAGGATGACCATGAGCCAGCACTGTGCCCTTGTGGCCAAGAAGGCCAATGGCATCCTGGGGTGTATTAGAAAGGGGGTAGTTAGTAGGTCAAGAGAGGTTCTCCTTCCCCTCTACTCTGCCCTGGTGAGACCACATATGGAATATTGTGTCCAGTTCTGGGCCCCTCAGTTCCAGAAGGACAGGGAACTGCTGGAGAGAATCCAGCGTAGGGCAACAAATTTGATGATTAAGGGAGTGGAGCATCTCCCTTACAAGGAAAGGCTGAGGGAGCTTGGTCTCTGTAGCTTGGAGAAGAGGAGACTGAGGGGTGTCCATATTAATGTTTACAAATATGTAAAGGGTGAGTGTCATGAGGATGGAGCCAGGCTCTTCTAGGTGACAACCAACGGTAGGACAAGGGGTAATGGGTTAAAACTGGAACACAAGATGTTCCACTTAAATTTGGGAAGAAACTTCTTCTCAGTGAGGGTGACAGAACACTGGAACAGGCTGCCCGGGGAGGTTGTGGAGTCTCCTACTCTGGAGGCATTCAAAACCTCCGTGGACGCCTTCCTGTGTAACCTCATCTAGGTGTTCCTGCTCCAGCAGGGGGATTGGACTAGATGATCTTTTGAGGTCCCTTCCAATCCCTAACATTCTGTGATTCTGTGAAGAGCAGGACAAAATAAATCTCTACAAGAGATGATTAAATCATTTCAGACAGTTTTACAGGTGGAACGGTTTGAACTTCAACAAGCTGAGAATTAACTGATAACACACAGGTCATAGAAAACTTGCTGAACTCTGCAAGATGCTTTCCTCATTAACCTGTTTTCTTTGTAGGTATCTGTTTAAGCATATTACAGTTTAATAGGTCTTTGTCTGTTATGTGGTACAGTAAGTTCATAGACTGTTAAATAACGAGAATCCATGGACTCAAAATGTGCGTTTTGTGATAATACAGAAGATCATGAGTAATTTAGTTATTTACTGCGTGAATGTGATGGTAAAATTTTGTGTGTGGTAGCTGTTACTTTTCTTTCTAGCATGCTAGCTCTATTCCAATATCCAGACTTGCACAACTCTGTGATAGGCTGTGTCTCATCTCAATGTGCTGGATTTGGCTCTTCAGTATGCACATCAAGTAAAGAATCCTGCTTTTGGGATAGCAGTTGTAGCACACCAGATGAGACACTAATAAAAGCCTTGCCTAGTCCAGCTTGCTGTGGCGGCGTGGGGGCAGGTGCCCATTGGGCTCCAGCGCCCGCTGACCTGTTTTGTCAGGGAGACCCAGCGGTGCCTCTGCCTGGCTGAGCAGTAAGCGGCCCAAAGATGCAATGCAAAAATTGAGATATTGTCTTGAATAAGTGTAACTGTGATCCATCTGCATATTTGAACTTGATATTTGGTTTTCATATCTGAGTTCAGCATTTTAATTTGCATATTTCTATTTGGTACCAAAAGAATTTTGTTTGGGGAGATGATTACAAAATGGGAAAAGTTTCCACTGCTAAAATACCACCTTGCTCCCCCTTAGGATGCATCCTTACACATTAGAGTAATTGCTTATATTGTTACCTAGTAATTTTGAGACCAGAAAAGAATTTAAATTGTTAAACTCTGATTTGCATTGAAAGCAAAAAAACAAACAAAACAAACAAACAAAGAAGAAACCACAAACCAAACCAAAAGAAAACTCCTAAATGCTATGATGGATGTGAACTTGGTATTGTATGAGGTTGTATTTAAAAGTTGCTAGAATATGAACTGATTTAGGTCTAGGAAAATGGAATAATGGATTGATGTTTAAGATACTGTTTTTTGACATCTGTAAATTGTAAAAGGTAAATGGGGCTGAGGAATGTAACAACTGTTGAGCTAATTGGAGTTGCGTATAGAGGGTTTTATGTTTGGAATGAAATGGGAAAACAAAAAAGCAAATTATCCCAGGCCTGTGCTTGAACATAAATTTCAGGCCTTTGTCAAGCTACAAGATAAACCCAGCTCATTGTAACTGAGGAGTTTGCCAGAGCCTCCCAATTCATACCAGTGATTACGCCACCTGCATGGCCTTGGATATATCTAAACTGCAGCAAGAAGTTTTTTTAAAAAAAAAAAAATATATATATATATAAGGAAAAAGATAAGGAAAAAGCTGGTTGCCCACTGCTAAGCAGAGAAAGGGGGGCTTTATTCCCTCCTCGTCCTTCTTTTTTTTTTTCTTGGAGTGTTGTCATCCATCCTTGTTGTGGCACTGTGTTGCTTCTCAGCTTTGAATCAGGAGTTGTTGGTGCTGTTTCTTTTTGCTTCAGTCTTGTTTCTTAGGTTCTGGCACATCTGGGGAGAGAGCTCATCATTTTACCTCCTTGCTGAAGTCAGTCTTTTCACACTGGTCAGCTTTGGGGGGTCAGAGTGCTCAGTCTTGCTCTGGGTCAGACTGGTACTAATTTGGGTGTGGAATGGAGCCAGGCTGGTTTTATGTGGAGTTTGAACTGATTTGTTTTCATGCTGGGCTGGAGGTCTTGCCATCTCAGATGGGGGTGAGCGGGAGGTTTTATTCCCCCCCACCCCCTCCCCCCCAGCAATGTTACTGCTAGAGAACTGTAATACTGCATGAAGGCATCTGAGGATTAAATTTAAAGGCATCACCAGTGGATCCATAGTTCTAATGAAGCTGGGAAATTAAAGCAAAAATGTTTTTTAATAGACTTATTCTGTGGTAACTACTTGTAAGAGACTTCTCAGTATATTCACCGTGCTAGTTTTTGAGGTCATGGGAGAGAATGAAAGAAAGGCCTTTTTTTGAGACCAATGGAATGCCAAATTTGGAACAAAGTTTTACCATATGAATTCTTGTATTTGCCAGAAAGCCCTATACGTCTCTTGGGTCAGGATTCATTAAGTAAATTGTAAGCTAAAATTACGTTTTCTGAGAATTCCGTTTAGTTGCATGTCCTACAAGAAGCTGCTTGGATGGTGCAGATCTGCTTGCTTCAAGTGAGAAATCTCCAAGGAAATTTTGAATGCTGTATTTCCACTAGTATCTCAACAGATTCTGACAGAACCCAACAGGGCCTGACAGAACTCGACAGAGCCCACCAGGAACTGACAGAGCATGAACGGGCCTGCCAGAAACCAACACTCTGTCAGTCTCCTTTGATCCCTGTCGGGGAGCCTGACAAAACCTGACAGGGATTGACAGAGCCCTGCAGAGCCAGACAGAGCCTCACAAAGCCCAACAGAGCCTGACAGATCGTGACAGAGACAGACAGAGTCTGAAAGGGGCTTACAGAGGCCCACAGGTCCTGACACAAGCCATCAAAGCCCGACAGAAACCAACAAAGACCGACAGTGATCCAAAAGGCCAACAAAGCCCAACACTGCCCAACAACACTTGATAGGGCCTGACAGAGCCCAACAAAACCTGACAGAGCGTGAGTAGGCCCTACAGAGTCCGACAGAAGCTGACTAAGCCCGGTAGAGCTGATCACAGCCCAAAATAATAGCCTAAAAGACCTGGGCAGAGGTTGACAAGGCCCGACAGAGCCCGACAGGGCATGGCACACATTAACAGTGCCCTACATGCCCTACAAAGCTTGAGAAAACCCAGCAGATCCTGACAGGTCCTGACAGAGTCCGACAGGACCTGACAGATTCTGAGAGAACCTAACAGAGGCCGCAAGAGTCTGATAGAGCCCAACAAAACCCGACAGAGCCTGAAAGGGACTGACAGATCCTGACAGAACCCGAGAGAGTTTGCCAGAGACCGACAGAGCCTGTAAGAGCCTGATAGAGCTCAAATAAACCCGACAGAGCCCAACAGAACTCGACAAAGCTAGACAGAGCCCGCCAGGGCACGACAGAGCATGACAGAGTCTGACAGATATTGACAAATCTTGACAGAGCCCAAAAGAACCTGACACAATCTGAGAAAGCCTGACACAGTCCTAAAAGGGCCCAACAAAGCCCGACAGAGACCAAGAGGGTCTGACAGATCCCAGCAGAACTCGACAGGGTTGGACAAATCCCCACAGCTCCTTACAGTACACTACAGAGTTCAGTAGGGCCTGACAGAGGCCGACAAAGTGCAACAGAGACTGAAAGAGCTCAACAAAGCTTGCCAGAGCACGACAGGGCTTGACACAGCTTGAGAGAGCCTTACAGATCACGACAGAACCTGACAGAGCCCAACAGGGCCCAAAAAGCTTGAAAGAACCCAACAGCGCCCAATGGAACCTGAAAGACCTCGACAATACCCAACAGAGTCCGACAAACCTTGACAGAGCCTGACAAAGCCTGAATAATTGCAAGAAAGCCTGACAAAGCCTGACAAGGCCTGACAGAGCATGACAAGGCTTTATAGAGCCTGAGAAAGCCTGGTAGGGCAGAAAGAGATCAAAGGAGCTTGGCAGAGACTGACAGCACCTGACAGAGCCCGAGACTAGACCGACAAATCTAAACAAAGTCACAGAGAGACCGACAGGGCTTGAAAGAGTCTGACAAAATCTCACAGGGATTGACAGAGCCCTACAGAGCCTGACAGAGCCTGAAAGAGCTTTACGGAGCCTGAAAAAAGCATGGTCCGGCAGAAATAGCCTAAAAAAGCTTGACAGAGCCTGACAGAGATCGACAGATCTCGGCAAAGCAACACAGATACTGACAGAACCTGAAAGAGCCTGAAAAAAACCTGACAGGGATTGACAGAGGCCTACAGAGTCTGACAGATTGCGATAGAGCCCTACAAATCTTGACATCACCTGACAGAGACTGATCGTGCCTGAGAAAGCCCGGCAGAGTCTGACAGAACCTGATCGAGCCCAGCAGAGCCTGACAGAACCTGATAGAGCCCGGCAAAACCTGACAGAGCCCAACATAGCTCGGTAAAGCTTGACAGAGCCCACGAGGCCTTGAGAGAGCACTACAGGGCCTGCCAGAGCCCAACACAGCTCAACAGGTTTTGACAAATCTTGACAGTGCCTCATAGCGAACGATATAGCCCGGTAGGACCTGACAGAGGCTGAAAAAGTGCCAGAGAAGGCCTGACAGAGCATGACGAGGCTTTTACAAAGCCTGAAAAAGCCTGGTAGGGCAGAAAGAGCCCAAAGGAGCTTGACAGAGCCTGACAAATTTTGAGCGGCGGAGGAATACGCAGGTCGACTCAATATGAGTGATAAAGCATAGTTCGATTTATTAGCCCGAATAGCATATACTTATACAGTTCATGATAATTATGCATACCTGTCACCTACTAATTGGCTTAAGTTCTAACAGTACATTTGCATGGTCCTCCTACTTGCAGCTGCTAGCTATGCTTATTCTACATTGTAGTGCTGTTGAAAGCTGTTTGTGAAACTCTGCCAAGGTCTCAGTGACCTTGCTGATTTTACTGAAACAGTCAGCGGTTCCCACCGCGGCCTAACCTTACTAATTGTGCTAAAGTCTTCAGAATGGGCTCTGCTCGTACAACCGGTCCGCAGATCCATGTCCCCCATTTCCAAGCCATTCTCCAACAACAAATCATGACACAGATTGACAGTGCCCTATATGCCCCCAAAAAGCCTGATACAGCCTGATATGGCCCAACAGATCATGACAGAGCCTGAAAGAGCCTGACAGACCATGCCAAGGCCCAACAAAGCCTGAGAGAGCCTGATAGAACCTGACAGACGACAACAGAACCCAACAGAACCTGACAGGGTCTGACAGATCACGCAAAGGCACAACAAAGTCTGTCTCTGGGCTGCTAGGGCCCTGCTAGGGCTCTGTCAGGTTCTGTCGAGATATGTAAGGCTCTGTCAAGCTGTGTCAGGCCCTGTCGTGCTATGCATTGCTTTGTTGAGATCCTTCAGGCTCTGTCGCATTTTATCAGCCTCTGTCAGGCTCTACTGAGTCGCGGAAATGACCTTACAACCCTTCAGATAGTTAAGAAGGTATGTATTTACATATTCATTTACGGCGCCGGACACACTGTAAATCATTTCACCTGATACATGCATAAAATTACAGTAGCTGTGAGCTTGGTTAAATGCAGTAAAGTGTTACATATTCGTGAAAGTTTTAGGAACGCCTATGCATTTTCATAACCTGTCCCCGAGAAGGCGAGGAGACCATTTCCATAGTCTACACCTTCTGTTATCTAGTTCACCCAAGGATGCAACAAGGATGCACCCAAGGATTTTTATCTTTGCAAGGTGTCAGCAAACTCCTGTTTCTCATACAATAAATTACACAAAGCTAAGCAAGGCTAAGCAATAGGGATCTGGGTTAAAGGGTTAGCTTTCTAAGTGTTAGCTCTCTAACTATCTTTAAGTGTTAGTTCTTTAAGTATTAATTAGTTAATTGTTAATTCCCAGTATCATTCCCCCCTTTTCTAAGAGGTTAGTAAATTCTTTTACTAATGTGATGATCCTTTATCTATGTTTTCTCTGGCCACAGGTAACAATGCTACTTCTACCTGAGAAAACCCATCTCTATTCTCAAACAGACTGTTAATGTTAATGCAAAAGTCAGGCTCCCGGTGTTTGTCTACTGCGCTGCTAAGCTCTTTTGGGGCAGCTGGCGACCATATGGCTGGTGCTCCGGCAGCAACGGCATCTTCTGGGTTGCAACGGGAACTTGCACTCTTTGGTGTAGTGACCCCGCTCACTGCGCTTGTAGCATTTGTCTTTTCTTCTGGCTTTCATTTTGCGAAGGTACTACATGCCATCCGGGCCGGTCACCCAGAAGGACCAAAAGGACCAAAGGGACCAAAAGGTCACTCAGAAGGTCCAGAAGGACCAAAACATGTCAAGGTAGACACAACCAAATTTCTTTGATAGAATTTCAGAAAGGTTTTGGTTAATTACTACAAACTTAAACTCTGTTTTGCAGAACTGGGCAATGTAATATACATACTCTGGTTGGTTTGCTTCCAGAGCACCAATTTAAAGGGTCCCCCACGGTTTTATTCAGATCTTGCCCATGCCAATTTTCATCCCACCCGTGTGCTAAGGCTATGATCATAAGAAATACAATTTTCCAGGTTGCACCTGGATTACCCTTCATGGTGCTTTGCAGGCTTTCCTCACTATAGAATTATGGATCCGGGTGTTCTGTTCTTTAATCTTGATAGCAGTAAAAGATGTCAAGAGGACTTGAAATGGTGGTGAAATTGGGGGGGCAGGCCGTATGCCTCTCAGGGTAGCGTCTAGCACCCAAAATGGTGTAAGCTCCCCTAGAGAATTTATAAAAACTGAGAGCAACAGAAAGCAGAAACTCAGAGTAGAGGTTTGGATGTGCCAGTTTATAACATCCAACTGGGAGATTATGTGTATGTGAAGTCTCTTGCGGAAAAGGACTTTGGAACAACAATAGGAAGGTCCATTTCAAGTCCTCTTGACATCTTTTACTGCTATCAAGATGCGATCAAAATGTCATCCCCATATTGTAGCATCTGTCCTTCATCAGATGGGGCTTCCCAAGATTAAAGATCTTCAGCAAGCTGATTTCCAAATATTTTCGGGCTGTACTTAAATCCTTGTGATAACACCGTCCATGTGAGCTGGGTTTTACATAAATCTTGTCTGACTGGCTTCACGGAGAGAGAGGCAAAAAGGTATCTTTTAAATCTAAAACAGTAAACCAAATCAAATTAGAGTTAATACAGTCAGAAAGGTGTATGGGTTTTCTACCACTGGGTAGAGATCCTTTTTCCTTCTGTTTATAACCAGATTTATATGAATTTCTTATTACCGGCCAAATTCCTTCCCTGTCCTCCCTTTTCTAAGGGTATTGTTTTATCCTTACCGGCTTTTCTCCTTCTTTGATTTTTACCTCGACGGGTACAGCATTTTTGCCTCTTCCATCTATATCAGTAGCCCATACCCCAGGATACGCTTGGTTCACAACTTCTTCATTAATCTTGCCTTCTGTAGGAACATTTGCTAAAAGCCAGCCCATTATTTTCATATATTACTGATCATTTACCTCCAGAGTAATTTCTCCTTTTTCAGATCTGATTACTGCATCCGTTTGTTCCAACAAATTTCTCCCGAGAAGTTTTGTGGGGAATTGGACAGATATTGAAATTTATCAATACCTATTTGTTTACCCAATTTGCGTTTCAAAGGTTCACTTTGGCCAGTGACTCCCTTTACCCACTATGTAATTGTTTCTTATTGGCAATCCAGCAAAAATTCAGCTTGTTTCTGTTCATTGCAGGTTCCCACCAGTCTTTTTTCAAAACTTGCTACTGTCCGTTTTTCTCTCTGCCTACTTCTTCTGTACCTTCCCCAACATTCATTTTCCCAATAGACATTGATCTCTCTCTAAAGGCTTTCAAAGACTTCCAACCTCTTTAGTTCCCTACTTTCTTATACTTTCAACAATCTTCTTTTTCCCTGTTGCTGAATACTCTCCAAGTTTCATCTAACAGTATTTCCAAATTTCTACTTTCTGTTGCCCTCAGCTTCTATAACTTCTCTATGGGAGCTTGCACTATTTTGGGTGTCAGGCTACACTGACAGGTATACGGCTTGTCCTCCCCTCGCTCCTTCTAGCAGCGTTTTTTTTTCTGTTTTTTTTTTTTCTTTCTTTCTTTCCTTCCTGCAGTTTAGACACAGACAAGGCCACGCGGATGGGGGAGGTTGAGTTTATCTCACAGCTTGACACAGGTCTGTAATTTATGTTACAACACAGGCCTGGGATATTTCGCTTTCTTGTTTTTCTATTTCATTCAAGTCATAATACACTTCATATGCAATTCCAATTAGCTCAGCAATAGTTACATTCCTCAGTCCCATTAACCTTTTGCAGATGTCAGAAAAACAGCATATTAAACATAAGTTCATTATTTCCATTATTTTCCTAGATCCAATTCAATCCATGTTCTAGCCACTTTCAAACCACTCTTAAATACAATCTCCCAAGCTCACATCCATCATAACATTTAGTTTGTTCTTTTTCCATATCTCTGAATAGAACATCAATTCAATATGGGTCAGAGTTCAACAACTTAAATCCTTTTGTGGTCTCAAAATTATTAGATAACAATAAAAGCAAATTAACTTAAAGTACTGTATCTCATCCTATTTTCCAAGTTCTGCAGAACAACATTTAATTGCCACTAACTGATATAACCCCACATTCAAACCACAAGTGAATACAATATTGTTTCAAACTTTCTTTTATCAGGATTCCCCACTAAGTTACTCCAGGCTCCATTGGGCACTTTTGGGCTCTTTCAAGTTCTGTCAGGATCTGTAAGACTCTGTCAAGATGTGTCAGGCCCTGTTAGGCTCTGTAATGATTTGTTGAGTTCTTTCAGGCTCTGTCAGTTCCTGCCAGGCTCTGTCGTTTGCTATCAGTCGCTGTCAGGATTTGTAGATCCCTGCAGAGCTGAAATGGTCTCTGTCAGGCTCTGTTGTGCTCTGTCAAGCTTTGTCGATCTGTCGATCTCTGTTGGGCTCCCTTGTGATTTGTTGCACTGTGTGTGGCTCTTACATGCTCTGTCAGTTTCTGGCAGGCTCTATCGGGTTCTGTCAGGATCTGTCAGGCCCTGTAAAGCTCTGTTGGGCTTTGTTGGTCTGTGTTGTGCTGTGTCAGTCCCTGTCGGGTTCTGTCAGATTCTTTCGGGATCTGACCGTCAATAACCATCAGAGCCAAACAGGGCTTGACAGAGCCCAACAGAACTCGATAGGGCCCGACTAATCCCGACAGAACCTGACAGCGAACTATTGAGTCCAGTAAAGCCTGAAAGAGGCCAAAAAAGCATGACAGATCCTGAAAGAACTCAACAAAGCATGACAAAGCGCGACAGGGCATGACACATTTTGACAGAGCCTTACAGATCCCGACAGAACCTGACAGAACCCGACAGCGCCCAACAAAGCTTGAAGGAGCCCAAAAGCGCACAGTGGAGCCTGACAGAGCTCGACAACACCCAACAGAGCCCGGCAAAATCCCACAGAGCCCTACAACTCCTGACATGGCCTGACAGAGCACGATAGACCTCGAGAAAGACTAACAGAGCCTGACAAAGCCTGAAAAAGGGCAATAAAGGTTGACAAAGCCTGGCAGAGCTTGACAGAGACTGTCAGAGCCTGAAAGGGATTGAAAGAGCCCAAGAAAGCCTGACAGAATTTGACAGAGCCTGAGAAGGCCTGACAGAAAATAGCAGGGCTTTACAGAGATTGAAGAAGCCTTGTAGCGAAGAAAGATCCCAAAAAAATCTTGACAGACCAGACAGAGCCTGGCAGAGCCTGAGAGAGACTGACAGATCCCAACAAAGCCAAACAGAGACCAACAAAGCCTGATAGAGCCTGACAAAACCTGACAGGGATTGACAGAGCCCTACAGAGCCAGACAGAACCTGCCAAAGCCCAACAGACCATGACAGATCGCGACGGAGACCGACAAAGCCTGAAAGAAATAAAAAAAGCCCAACAAAGCCCAACATTGCCCAACAATGATTGACAAGGCCTGACAGAGCCCAACAAAACCCAACAGAGCCCAAGCAGGCCCCACAGAGTCAGAAAGAAGCCGACAAAGCCCGACAGAAACCAACAAAGACCGACAGTGATCCAAAAGGCCAACAAAGCCCAACACTGCCCAACAACACTTGATAGGGCCTGACAGAGCCCAACAAAACCTGACAGAGCGTGAGTAGGCCCTACAGAGTCCGACAGAAGCTGACTAAGCCCGGTAGAGCCAATCACAGCCCAAAAATTCCCTAGAAAACCTGACATAGATAGACAGAGCCTGTAACAGCCTAAAAGACCTGGGCAGAGGTTGACAAGGCCCGACAGAGCCCGACAGGGCATGACACACATTAACAGTGCCCTACATGCCCTACAAAGCTTGATGAAGCCCAGCAGATCCTGACAGGTCCTGACAGAGTCCGACAAGGCCTGACAGATTCTGAGAGAACCTAACAGAGCCCGCAAGAGTCTGATAGAGCCCAACAAAACCCGACAGAGCCTGAAAGGGACTGACAGATCCTGACAGAACCCGAGAGAGTTTGCCAGAGACCGACAGAGCCTGTAAGAGCCTGATAGAGCTCAAATAAACCCGACAGAGCCCAACAGAACTCGACAGAGCTAGACAGAGCCCACCAGGGCATGACAGAGCATGACAGGGCCTGAAAGAGTCTACTAGAAACTGAGAGAGCCTGCCAGGGCACGACAGAGCATGACAGAGTCTGACAGATATTGACAAATCTTGACAGAGCCCAAAAGAACCTGACACAATCTGAGAAAGCCTGACACAGTCCTAAAAGGGCCCAACAAAGCCCGACAGAGACCAAGAGGGTCTGACAGATCCCAGCAGAACTCGACAGGGTTGGACAAATCCCCACAGCTCCTTACAGTACACTACAGAGTTCAGTAGGGCCTGACAGAGGCCGACAAAGTGCAACAGAGACTGAAAGAGCTCAACAAAGCTTGACAGAGCACGACAGGGCTTGACACAGCTTGAGAGAGCCTTACATATCATGACAGAACCTGACAGAGCCCAACAGGGCCCAAAAAGTTTGAAAGAACCCAACAGCGCCCAATGGAACCTGAAAGACCTCGACAATACCCAACAGAGTCCGACAAACCTTGACAGAGCCCGACAAAGCCTGAATAATTGCAAGAAAGCCTGACAAATCCTGACAGAGTCTGACAGAGTCTGACAGAGCCTGACAGAGCCTGACAAGGTCTGACAGAGCATGACAAGGCTTTATAGAGCCTGAAAAAGAGCGGGAGGTTGTGCCTGCCTGAAGCCTTGAAATACAGGCGAGCTCAGCAGGCCCAGTGATCTTTCAGCAGGGCTGAACTTACCAGCGCCCGTGTCCCTGCTGGCGTCACCTCTGCCTGGGAGCTTAGGTGTGGCTTCGGAGATCCCCCAAGTAGAGAGATAAGTAAAATAAAACTTAATCCTTGCAATGCATTCGTGGCCTCTGGCTCTTCTTGCAAAGTGCCTGCATATGTGTACACACAGATCTCGACAGAAGCTGACAGGTCCAGGCAGAGCTTGAAAGAGCCCAACAGAACCTGACAGTATTTGAAAGAGCCCAACTAAGCCCAACAGTGCCCGACAATGCTTGATAGGGCCTGACAGAGACCAACAAAACCTGACAGAGCCCGAGCAGGCCCCACAGAGTCAGACAGAATCTGACGAAGCCCGATAGATCTCATCACAGCCCGAAAATGCCCCTAGAGAGCCCGACATAGATAGAAAGAGCTTGTCATGGCCTAAAAGACCTGGACATAACTTGACAAGGCCTGACAGAACCTGACAGGACATGATGCAGATTGACAGTGCCCTACTGAGAGAATTGGTCTGAAGATGGAGAAGTATTTGCCTGAACATCACCATCAGGAACTGAGAGAACTGAGGCCCTGACAGAAAGAACGCATGGACAATGACTTGGAGAGAGGCTCAAGGAGAAGCATTGTGTTGCACTGGTTTCTCCGATACGGGGGGGCTGCTGCTTACAATGGTTGCTGTATGGATTTTGCCTGCTGCTTCAGCCAAACCAGCCCCCACCTCCTGAAAGTTATTGTTACGAGGGTCTCTTCAACCCAGGGACAATAGCTGCCGTCCAGAAGATGTGTTCTCATCTGGAGCCTCAGTCACATCTGTCCCCCACCTGCTCCCCCAAACAATGTCCAATGAAAAGGAGCATGCCCAGAAGCTCACCAAGGGTCCTGAGGTCACCCAATGGACCAGAGAAACACCCCTGAATGCAGGTCACGTAAGCGTTGGCAAAAGAAAGCGTGAATCTTTCCAGACTGCGCAGTACAAGCCTGGGTTGCAAAATCAAGGCAGAGACTGGCCTCAAACAATGGGAGCGAGGGGGGGGTGAAGAAGCCTAAGAGATGACTCCCGAACGGACACTGTGGAGATCTTCCCACCAGAGGATCCTGAACCACGACAGAGGACCAGCAGGACTCTATGGGACCGGAGACCATAGGGATGCCTCTGAAGCTTGACTGGTGGTAAATGCAACCTCACTTCTCATCTTTACTTTTACTGTTCCCCGTTTCTTTTCCCTTCTCTTTTTCTTACTCTCTCTTTCTATCGCGTGCTGCTTTACGGGCAAGTTAATAAAGTAACACTGTTTGATTGAACCATAACCCCTTGGCCTTTTGGTTGACTTAATTTTGAGCTCTGAGATCAAGGTAAACGAACCATCACGAGTCCATCACCGAGTGGACCATGACATTTAATTGGCGACGAGGATGGGATTCTGGGAAAACAGAGGGGTGTAGGTAGTGTATGGTCTGCACCAGGGGAAGGACATTTTGTCTCAGCCGCACCTAGCCTTACACTGATTTATCAGTGAGAAGTGTCTAGAACGCAAGGGAGGTGATTCAGATTTCCCGCACACCATACACGCCTTGGTGTAGAGCACCCCAAACTCGAGTTGAGGGTTCTGTTTCCCGGAATCTAACACAAAAGATCTCAAAGTGCAGAAGGGGTGTTGTTTTCATGATAATGAGTATTGTCTGCTAGGGAGAGTGAAGGGGCAATCTTGTGTGTTTGTGTAGCTAAGTTAGGTCCTCCCATAGCAGATTTCTAGACCTCTTCAACCACTCGGGAAAGAGAAGGGTGATGCAGTTGTTGCTGTGGTTTTCGTAACTAAGTTGTGCCTTCCTAGAGTGTGTACCGCCCCTTCGTAGTAAGAATGACTGGAAAAGCTGACAATCAGGACTTTTGGCTAGCAAAAGATCGGGACTCGTTCTACACGCTTTTAGCAAAGTATGGAGCCTGACCCTCCATACCCGGAGAAGACTGAGCTCATGATAATTGGACTAATTTACAGAGTGTAGTGGACCGAGTGATTTCTTTGCAGACTAAGTGTAAGTTTGGATCAAATAGAGATAAGACTGCAGTCTGCGCTGTTTTAGGAGCCAGCCTAGTAGCGGCAATCGAAGATCGCTTCATGCGGCACAGTAATGAAAGTAAAATAATAGAATCTCTTGAAAATCTGGTGCAGGTCCTGCAAAAAACAACCTCCAATTTAGAACAACAATTAGAAAACTGCTTTCAACAATTAGAAAAGGAGAGGGAAGAAAACTGCTCACTGAAAGCTACTCTAAAGGAGAACACGGGGGTGCTGAGGGAGTGGGAGTTAGAGGGGAAAAATATCCGACACATAAATCAAATCTACCGTCGGAAAGAATTGGAGGACACGGGAAAACGTTATGACGAATTCCCACACGTGAGACCCTTAGTTAAAACAGAATACTTTTATGCAAATGAGGAGGATACTGACCCTCGCATTACAACTAAGCAAACACCTTACACTGCCACTGAGCTGGCCCAACTTAAAAAAGAGTACGGTCGCCTCCCTAAAGAATCTGAAACTGAATATATGTGGCGTGTATCCCTAACTGGGGGAGACCAAATTCAGTTAAGTGAACAAGAGGCAAATGGATACTGGGGGCATGGAGTCTTCTTAACAACTGGTGACAGACATGCCCCGTGGTCTCTAACCCAGTGAGCTGCTTACTGGGCTGGAGGGCTAAACCCCTTAGATAGGGGAGAGCCCTTAGCAATTACTGGCACATCTGATCAATTGTTAGAAAGTGTACACAAAGCAGCCTGTTTGTAAATGATACATGAAAGGAAATTAATTCCCGAATGTGAATCCCCAATGATGTTGCCAGTGAATCCTGACATGATGACTCCCTTAATAAGGGGACTTCCAGAGTCACTAAAATCTACTGGAATTAACATTCAAAGGAGAATCACACTAATGAGCCCAGTAGAAAAATCGGAAAATATGGCTAGGAGCCAGGGTAACAGAAGTGGGAGCCAGAGGAAAGGAACTAATACTAGCATGGATGCCTCTTTCACCCCTCCCCCGACTTCCTGCAATAACCAAATACTCAAAAGGTGTGGACGTGGGGGGAAGTAACACAAGAATTGATAGATTACAATAGGAAATATGGCCCAGTAAAAATCCTAGAAGAGAGGTCAAGAGGAATCCGTAATATTGAAATCAAAAAGCTGCCCCTCTCTGCCAACACTGCTGCTGTTACCGGTATCCCAAAAAAAAGAACATCCATGCATTAAAACAGCAAAGGGAGAACAGCCTAAGGCCCAACAACAATGATGGGTTTTAGGAATTAAAAAGGGAGTTCCCAGAGATATAATGGAAGGCTTACCCCTTGATAAACTTAGTAAACGAGTATCAAGGTGGCGAAATCCAAAAGAGCCTTCACAGAATGTAAAAGCAATCCTACCTGTTATACCTTCAGCTCCCTCCCCCGTCAAGGATGAAAGTCTCTCCCAGAAACAGGAAAACTAGAACCTCTATTCCTTAGTAGTGAGCGGGGGAATGGGGGATGGATTTATATCCCGCAGCTCATGCGTACCAAAGGGGGCCCTAAGCATGAACCTGTAACTTTTTTCATTGACACCGGTGCACAAATTTCTGCTCTAAGTGATGTAGATGCTGACAGGTGTGGAGTTTTTCCCTCGAAGCGACGTTTTTGTGTCCTTAATGCTTTAGGGTCAACAGAAGTTATGAAAGTTGCTTGGGTAAAATTCTTGTTGCCAGGAAATGAGAGCACAGTCACTATTAAAATGGTGATTGGAGACATTCCTAACAGTTAGCTAGGTATGGATACCCTCAAAGGTAGACAGTGGGAAGTTTCAGAAGGATTATTGTGGACTTTTGGATTGTCACATCGAAGGCTATTGCAAGTCGCACCAGCACTCCCATGTAGTCATGCTACAAATGTAAAACAATACCCGTTGCCCCTTGGTGCCAAAGAAGGCATCAAACCAGTTATACAAGAAATGTGAGTCATAATTAACACACACTCTCCTTTTAACTCTCCAGTGTGGCCAGTTAGAAAGCCCAATGGGATGTGACGACTTACAATAGATTTTCGGCAGCTAAATGCCAACACCGATCCTCTAACCACCGCAGTCCCCAATCTGGCTGAACTAATAACCATGATACAGGAAAAGGCTCATCCAATCATGGCAACAACAGATGTCAAGGACATGTTTTTTATGATACCATTGCAGCCAGAAGACAGAGATCGTTTTGCTTTCACCTGGGAAGGACAAGAATACGCTTTCACCCGACTTCCGCAGGGGTACAAACATTCTCCCACATTAGCTCATCACGCTTTAGCCCAAGAGCTAGAAAAAATACCCAAACCCGAAGGCATAGCTGTTTATCAGTACATTGATGATACTCTTGTGGGTGGAAATGAAATAACAGAAGTAGGGGCAACCCAACAGGATATAATTACACATTTAGAAAATCTGGGTTTGCAAATTCCCCCCGAAAAGGTCCAAAAACCCTCACAAGAAGTAAAATTCCTGGGAATCTGTGGAAGGGAGGGATGACCTGCATCCCGCCGGACACTCTTGCTTCCTTAGTTCAGATCAAAATGCCTGAATCAAAAACGGATTTGCAGCATGTTTTAGGGTTGTTAGTTTTTTGGAGGAAACACATCCCAGACTTTTCTGTCATTGCTAGACCTCTTTACGATTTGTTAAGAAAAGGGGTAAAATGGGAATGGACAGCTTCTCAGGAAGAAGCTATGTGATTACTAATTTTTGAAGCAACAGCTCACCAAGCCCTTGGTCCTATTCACCCTACAGACCCTTTTCAGGTGGAATGGGAGTTTGCTTTATCAGGCTTGTCAGTCACATATGGAAGAGAAGCCCTGAGGGTCCAACCCGACCTGTGGGATTTTTCTCCCGGGGTTTTAGGGATGACAAAAAGAGATACACTGCTTGGGAGAAAGGTTTGTTTATTGTTAGTCTGCCTCTAGTAGAAGTAGAGAAGATTGCACGACAGCAGCCAATCGTATTAAGAGGCCCATTTAAAGTCATAAAAACAGTCACTTCTGGGACCCTTCCTCCTGATGGGGTAGCCCAAAAGGCCTCGGTACGAAATAGGTATGCTCAGATTGAACACTATTGCAACATTTTCTCAGTATCTGAAGGAGCTTTGAAAAATCTAGCTATACAAGAAACTGAGAGCTTGGACGATGACCAAGATAAACCTGCCTCAGTGATTCAAGTCGCACCTCCCTTTTCACATGATCGGTCAGCTAGTGCTTGGTTTACTGACGCTTCTGCAAAAAGAGAAGGAAAAGTGTGGAAATACAGGGCAGTCGCACTCCATACCTCTTCCAATGAACACATTATAACAGAGGGAGAGGGTAGTGCACAAGTAGGTGAATTAATTGCAGTATGGAGTGTTTTCCAACAGGAAACACAAACTGCTACCCCTGTACACATTTATACTGACTCTTATGCTGTGTTTAAGGGCTGTACCGAGTGGCTTCATTCTGGGAGCAAAACGGATGGGAAGTTAATAGGATTCCAGTGTGGCAAAAAGTGGCAAGGAAATTTTAAGTATTGCTAAAAAAGGAAACTTTGCTGTGGGCTGGGTGGCTTCTCCTCAGGTAGATGGGGAATCCGCAGGAGAATGGAATAACCGAGCTGATGAATTACCAAGACTGACCCCTGTACAAAAGGATCAAATTTCAGAAGACTGGGAAGGCTTGTTAGAATGGTGTACATGTAAAGCGCAAACACACTGGAGCTAAAGACTTGTATCATGAAGCTCTGGTCTGAGGCTGGCCTGTCACCAGAGAAATGTGTAAAACCTGCATATCAGCTTGCGAACAATGTTGGAGACGGCTAGAAAGGCACCCTTTAGAAGATAACCCTCTGCATTTAAGGGAAGGAAAAGGTTTGCGGGATGCCTGGCAGGTGGATTACATTGGCCCCTTCAAGAAATCAGGGGGCAGGCACTTTGTACTGGTGGGAGTGGAAATTACGTCAGGACTAGTCCAAGCAGAAACTTTTAAAAAAGCTACAGGTGAAAATACTGTGAAAGAATTGCGAGAATTGTTTGGAACTTTTCCAAAGCCACAAGTCTGACAACGGTTCCCATTTCATTGTTAAAATCGTACAAGACTGGGCACAAAGTGAAGGGATTAAATGGACTTTTCACACCCCATATTACTCACAGGCTAATAGAATTGTAGAAAGAACAAACGGCCTCCTAAAACGGCTTTTGAGACCTCACGAGGGTAATTGAGATACTCGTCTGTGGCAAGCTGTCACAGGGGTAAATGACAGGTGGGGGGTAAATGGATGCCCCAAAATCACTGCTTTCTGTCCAAAAACCCCTTCCTTGATTCCCTCTCTAAAGGGACCAAATGATTCCAAGGGTTCAGCCCATTACTCGGGACAGCCAGTCCTGGTGGAACTCCCCACTGTGGGAAGTGTACCACTGGTATTGAAAACTCCTTTAAACACAAATTCATGGGTATCTTCCAATGCCCTGGGCAAGGAGCATCAGATAAATACCCGCTGGATATTTCCATCATTTTAATTATTTTTGCCTCGAAGAGGTGAGTCCCGTTTGTTTTCCTTTCTGCAGAAGAACTCTGAGGGACAGAGAGAATAACGTGAATCATCCAAGAATCAAAACTGAAGGCCTAGTTTGTGAAGATGACCAAAAGTATAATTGTGTGGAAAATGTAGTTATGATTCGTGCTGAAGGAGTGCAGCTATGCTGCTTGCATGAAGGCTTGCAAGGGGGACATTGCGAGGGTTGCAAAACACATTGTGGTTGCTGGTGGGACCCCCTCTTAACCAAATAGGGCATGGAGCTAGTGAGGCGCAGAATGACCTTACAGCCCTTGAGGTTATAAAGAAGGTATGTATTTATCTATGACGCCAGACACACGGGGAATCATTTCACCTAATACGTGTGTAAAATTACAGTAGCTGTGAGTTTGGTTAAATGCAGTCAAGTGTTACATATTCATGAAAGTTTTAGGAATGCCTATACTTATTTATAACCTGTCTTCGAGAAGGCGGTTCTTATTACAATGAGTTCCAGGACACCATGTCCAGAGTCTCCACCTCCGGCTCCTTCTGGTCGCAGCTGAGCAGTGATTGTTAATGACATATGGTGACCCCGACGTGATCCTGCCTGAAGAGGATCTCGCATGAAGAGGAGACAGCGTGAAACTGTGACAGCCAAAGAAGAGCTGTGGAGACAGAGCCCGGTACAGCTGATAGAGCAGCCGAGGAGAGCTGCCGAAGATCCGGATCATTGAAAAGACGCCACACTAAGAGTTGGTGAGCTACCAGGAACGGGGAGGGGGTGGAACTTATCTAAAGAAGAGGGTATTATATTATCTACATGAAAGTTGCTTCTGAAGAAGCAGGGTATTAGCCCTCTGGAACTGGCTTTACAAAGGAAGGACTGTGTTACTATGGGGAAAGCACTAGTGAAAGATGCAAAGAAACAACTGAACTGTTAACAACATGTCACTTGTTGCTAGAGACTTTCAGAGGATTAAAAGAGCAACGGGAACATGCAGAGACAGCGGGGAGGGATGGTCTTCCTGGCTCTCCTGGGCCAGATTCAGAGGAAAAGGCGAGATTAAGTACTACTCCAACTCTCCCTGTTACTAAAGGTTTGTCAACACCGCCCAAGTCCATATTATCTGATACGGATAAGGATCCGCGACACTTTCTTGGAAAGTTAAAGGGAATAGAGGAGGAGCGTACGTATGTGTGGCCCCGAGATCAGATAAAAGCTATGAAAGACTCACATGAAAAAACAGCGTTGGGTTATATACGATCTCGGGAGGGGCCCCCGGAGCACCGGTCAGAGCAGTGCGTTCAACCGACTGCTCCGCCGTCATCAATCACGGTTCAAACATGTGCTCCACCATCATCAATCGCGGTTCCGCCGTCTGCGTCACCGCCATTGGTCACAGTTCAACCTTCTGCCCCGCTGCTATCAGTCGCAGAATGAAAAAGTGGACATTTTTTTTTCCTATCCCCCCTTGCCTGGAGATTTAGGTGAGGAAGATCCTCCTGTGGTGAGCCAGAGTGAGCCAAATAACGTAATTTCTATACACCTAGGTCCCCTCAGCCTGCCCCCGCCCCCCTCCCACGCTGCTGCAGAGCAAAATCCTGAGGGTGGGGGTAGAGTTTCAGAGCGTAAACCGAACTTACCAAAAAGCTGGGATTTAACCCCCAACACTTGGAAGAGACACTAATTGACACACCACAATTACAGGCACGATAAATTCCTGAAATCCTGAGGCAGTCAAGAGACCTCGCATATCAAGCTATGATAAAGGTGCCTGAAACCGACAAAGCAGCCAAATCATTTGCAACTATTAATCAGGGTCCCAATGAGAATTACATGCAATTTATTGACCATCTTCAAGAGGCCATCAATAAGCAGGTTGAAAACTTAGAAGCTAAGGAAGCACTGGTGTTGAAATTAGCAGTAGAGAATGCTAATGTTTGCTATCAACATATTATCTGCGAGTTTTACAGTACATATTATGTGTTTCTGTGTGTTGCCTCTCTGAAAATCAAGCAGCTTGTCAGGAATGTGAGTTAATTGTTTCACTGGTCGTTGTTAGAATTGTTTCTTTGTGGTATAAGTGCGCCGTAAAACCTTCTCCCCACTTTTCCCACTTGCGCTGCAAGCAGCCCTGTGCTTTCCCCCCCTCCCTCCCTCTTCTCGTAGTTTCTAGTTACGAGATGGGGTCAGGAATGACTGTTTTCAGTCGTGTTCATAAGAAATCGGTATTGGGAGGTGTTTTAGAACATAGGAAAGCACTTGGAAATATGAGGAAGGAAAATCTTGTGAAATATTGTAATAAATGGTGGCTGCTGTGTAAGTTTGATGATTGGGAAAAGTGTCCGGAGAATAGAACCTTGAAGTATAACTCTTTGTTGTTTCTAAAGTGAGAAGAACAGGAGAAAAATAAAACTCTACAAGAGATCATCGAATCATTTCAGACAGTTTTACAGGTGGAATGGTTTGAACTTCAACAAGCTGAGAGAGAGTTAACTGATAACACACAGGTCACAGTAAACTTGCTGAAGTCTGCAAGATGCTCTCCTCATTAACCTGTTTTCTTTGTGGGTATCTATTTAAGCATGTTGCAGTTTTAGTAGGCCTTTTGTTGTGTGGTCCAGTGATTTCACAGACTGTTAAATAACGAGAATGAGACTCAAAATGTGCGTTTTGTGATAATACAGAAGATCATGAGTAATTTAGTTCTTTACTGTGTGAATGTGATGATAAAATTTTGTGTGTAGTAGCTGTTATTTTTCTTTCTAGCACACTAGCTTTATTCCGGCATTCAGACTTGCACAACTCTGTGATGGGCTGTGTTTCATCACTATGTACTAAATTTGGCTCTTGTGTATGCACACCAAGTAAAGAACCCTGGTTTTGGGATAACAGTTGTAGCACCCCAGATGAGACACTGATAAAAGCCTTGCCCGGTCCAGCTTGCTGCAGCGGCGGGGGGGGCCGGTGCCGATGGGGCTCCAGCGCACACTGACCTGTTTTGTCAGGGAGACCCAGCAGCACCACTACCTGGCTGAGCAGTAAGTGGTTCAAAGGTGCAATGCTAAAATCGAGATATTGTCTTGAATAAGTGTAACTCTGATCTGTCTGCATATTTGAACTTGGTATTTGGTTTTCATATCTGAGCTCAGTATTTTAATTTGCATATTTATATTTGGTACCAAAATAAATTTGTTGGGGGAGATAATTACAAAATGGGAACCGGTTCCATTACTAAAATTCCACCTTGCTCCCCCTTAGGATGCATCCTTCCGCATTAGAGTAATTGCTTCTATTGTTATCTAGTAATTTTGAGACCAGAAAAGAATTTAAATTGTTAAACTCTGATTTGCATTGGAAAAAAAACAAAAAAAACAAAAAAACCCCACACTTAAATGTTACGATGGATGTGAACTTGGTATTGTATGAAGATGTATTTAAAAGTTGCTACAGTATGAACTGATTTGGATGTAAGAAACTCAAATAATGGATTGATGTTTAATATGCTGGTTTTTTGACATCTGTAACTTGTGAAACGTAAATGGGGCTGAGGAATGTAACTATTGCTGAGCTGCTTGAAATTGCATATGAAGTGTATTATGGTTGAAATGAAATGGGAAAACAAAAAAGCAAAATATCCCAGGCCTGTGTCGAGCTGCGAGGAGTTTGCCAGAGCCTCCTACTTCATACCAGCGATTACGCCAGCTGCGTGGCCTTGGTACATCTGAACTGCAGAAAAAAAAAAAACACAAACAACCTGTCTTCCTGCTGCTAAGCGGAGAAAGGGGGGCTTTAGTCCCCCTGCTCTGTCTTTTATGTTCCCTGGAGTATTGTCACCCATCCTTGTTGTGGCACTGTGTTGCTTCTCGACATTGAATGAGGGGTTGTTGGTGTTGTTTCTTTTTGCTTCTGTCTTGTTTCTTAGGTTTTGGCACATCTTAGGAAAGAGCTCATCATTTTACCTCCTTGCTGAAGTCAGTCTTTTCACACTGGTCAGCTTTTGGGGGTCAGAGCGCTCAGTACTTCTCTGGGTCAGACTGGTACTCATTTGGGTGTGGAGTAGAGCCAGGCTGGTTTGATGTGGAGTTCAAACTGATTTGTTTTCATGTTGAGCTGGACGTCTTCCCATCTCAGATGGGGGTGAGAGGGAGGTTTTATTCCCCCCCGCGCCCCTCCCCTAAGCAATGTTACTGCTAGAGACCTGTAATACTGCATGAAGGAGTCTGAGGGTGAAATTTAAAGGCATCACCAGTGGATCCATACTTCTAATGAAGCTGGGAAATTAAACAAAAATATTATATATATATATATATATATATATATATCACAGTATCACAGTATGTTTGGGATTGGAAGGGACCTGAAAAGACCATCCAGTCCTATCTCCCTGCTGGGGCAGGAACGCCTAGGAGAGGTCGCAAAGGAACATGTCCAGGCGGGCTTTGAATGTCTCCAGGGAAGGAGACTCCACAACCTCCCTGGGCAACCTGTTCCAGTGCTCTGTCACCCTCACTGAGAAGAAGTTCTTTCTCAAATTTAAGTGGAACCTCTTGTGTTCCAGCTTGATCCCATTACCCCTTGTCCTATCATTGTTTGCCACTGAGAAGAGCCTGGTTCCATCCTCGTGGCACTCACCCTTTATATATTTATAAACATTAATAAGGTCACCCCTAAGTCTCCTCATTCTGTGGTAACTGGTTGTAAGAGACTTCTTAGTAAATTCACTGTGCTAGTTTTTGAGGTCATGGGAGAAAACGAAAGAAAAGCTGTTTTTTGAGACTAATAGAATGCCAAATTCGGAACAAAGTTTTAATACATGAATTCTTGTATTTGCCAGAAAGCCCTGTACCTCTCTTGGGTCAAGATTTGTTAAGTAAATTGTAAGCTGAAATAACGTTTTCTGAGAATTCTGTTTAGTTACATGTCCTACAAGAAGCTGCTTGGATGGTGCAGATCTACTTGTGCAAGTGAAAAATTTCCAGGGAAATTTTGAATGCTCTATTTCCACTAATATTAAGAGTCAGTGTTTCAATAAAGCAAACACTGCACTGATAGATCTGAAACAGGACTTCGATCTGGTAAGGGAAAACAATATCCAATAAATATGACAGCCAAAATGGAGTTAGAGATTTTGAGGAATAAATTTATGACAACCTTACAGGCTGACTGCATTCGATTGGACTTGCAGATTTGTCTGTTTACAGCTACAACATAGAAAAAACCTGTGGCTCTTGTGGGACAGTATGATGAGATTGCTAACAGACTGATATACTGATTGTTACTCTGATCAAGAAAAGCAGGGAATGAATTTAAGTCTCAAAAGGCCATGATCCTTTTGTCATACATGTACCATTTGTGAAGCTTAATTTTGATTTTTTTTTATTTGCAATCTATGTCTTTGTAAATTGCACTAGCTGGTTTTCTTAACAGCACAGCTTTTGGCATGCATAAATGTAAAATGTAAATTGCTGCAGAACCTGCAATTCTTTAACATCAGGTCATAGGCCATACGTGTATCTGGTCTGATCCTACATACTTGCACAGTTTTTGTTGAGGGTTCAGGAAAGTCTCATAAAGCTGTAGTGGTTTGGTGTGAAGATAACAATTGGCATCATTCTGTAAAAATTATTGAAGGTTCAACCCAATTAGTAGAACTTGGTGCAGCCTTACATTACTTAGAGCTTTTTAAGGAGGAACCTCTAAAATTGATTTGAGATTCTGAGTACGTAGTCGAGGTCCAACGTACGTATCTGATTCTGAACTGTGTTTTTGTTTTTTTTCTTTTTTTAAACAAAAAGGGGGGAGAAGTAGGGAAAACACCACAAAACCAATTGTCAAAAGCATTGTATGTGATGAAACACTTTGCAAGTGTGACCCAAAAACATGCTAAATCAGAAGGAACCTACGTTAGTTGTGGTCAAATCACTAGTTAATGGTCAATGGAAAAGGCCACATCAATTGATAACCTGGGGGAGAGGCTATGCTTGTGTCCTTACAGATCAAGGGCCGCAATGGTTGCCAGCATGAAATGTGAAATCTGTGTTATCTTCCTGGCAATGATTGCTGCATCTGCTGCGCTTTGGATGCCTGCACAGACAAAGACTAACGTGGATTACTTTAGCCAACATGACTGACCAGGACTCTATATGCCTAGTTATGGCATCTCTGGAAAACCTGTTCCACACATGCTTGGTTGGCATCCCCCTTGATAACTACAGCAGCATCCCACAACTGTTTCAAAATAGTGATTGGTGCAAAGGCATTGCAACGAACTGTAGTAATACCAACATGGCACTTTGGATTAATTACCTCCTGGAAGCAGATATTGAACCACAGGAACTGGAATTGCTGGCATCTATGTCCATGGACGCTTGTATCAACCTGGTTTGTGAAAAGTGTCAGAACAATATACGAGAACATGAATGGATAAGACTGCAAAATGTTAGTGCTACCCTTGGTGACTATAGAAATGAAACTCGATGGTGTAACGCCTCGCAGAAGAATCCAAGGGGTGTCATTGATAGTGTGGGACAGCGACCCCAAAAACCTCCTGTATGGTGTATTCTTGATCTGTGGAGATAGAGTCTGGCCAGGAATTCCTTCTAATGCTGTTGGAGGACTGTGTATTTTGGGACTATTAACTCTCTTAACACCCAATGTATCTATGATAATAGATCACAGAAGAGCAAGACGAGAAAAATACTTTTTGCATGTATATGAGTCAAATGTGATGATAATGTAGACTTTTGGGGATCAGGGTTAGGGGGTTTAGAACCTCATGTATCTGGTGTTGGCACAGCTAAAGCTTTAAATACTTTAGAAAAATTAGGATGCTGGTTAGTTAAGCAAACTAACAGAACTTCTAAGGCTTTAAGTGGACTTTTGTTAGATGTAGATTCTGTAAGACATGCCACATGACAGAGTAGAGCCGCAATAGACTTTTTGTTATTAGCTAAAGGACATGGGTGTGAAGATTTTTCATGGGATTTGTTAAATAAATTGCTTAGTGGTTGGAGGTTTTTAGGATGGTTGCTATCAGTAGTGAAAACAGGACTGATTGTTTTGATGATTGTTGTGGTTGTGTTACTAATGTTGCCATGCATGATTTCTCTGCTGCAAAGGGCCCTGCAGTCGACAATGAAGGCAATTTTTTTAGCACAAAAACAAAAAGGGGGAATTGTGGGGGACTACGGTGGGTCCGTGGATTCCCTGATGGAGGGCATGGGAACAGAAATTAGCCTTGAAGATATGAAGGTCTACCCGTGAGTAAAGGAGTATCCGGAGATGTTAAGGATGTACCCGTGAGAGAGAAGGGAGTAGAAGAGTAACACTGATGATAGCAAAATTAGCCAATGAGATGTTACTGCTGTAACTTGTAACCAATAGTGAAGAGACACATGAATTGGTAAAACTGTATAAAAATGCACTTGTGGCAATAAATGGCATCTACTACTTTCATCCTGGAAGAACTTGGTCTATGTCGTTTGTCCGTCTCAACCACGACAGTTAACACGGGTCCTCTTTCTTTGTACATGGTCACCTTTGGTACAGTGTGATGAGTTGGTTAGGCATCTCCTGTCCTGTGCCGAAGTTTCTGTAATCTAGTTTACCGAAGGATGCGCCAAGGATTCACCCAAGGATTATTATTTTTGCAAGGTGTCAGTGAAGTCCCGTTTTTCGTACAATATGTTACACAGAGTTAAGCAAGGCTAGGCCATAGTGATGTGGGTTAAAGGGTTAGCTCTCTAAGTGTCAAGTGTTAGTTCTTTAGGTGTTAATTAGTTAATTGTCAATTCTCTCTGTCACTAGGACAAAGGAAATCAGGCTAAGCTTTGAGCAAACTGTGTGGCTAATTGTAAACCTGGCTTGCTTTAAACCAACTGTAAGACTAGTTGTGAAACTAGAAGGTCACAAGGTAAGAAGACACGGAGGAAGAAAGAGGAACTTCCTCCAGAATGACCAACCGCAAGAAGGCCTCCTGAAGACCGCAAAGGAAAGAACAAGTAATACCGAAGAAACGAAAATAGGATGAAACTAGCCGAAATCCGGAACTCAAAGACAATAAAAAGGGCCAGTTTGGAGATCTTAGTGTGCGTGTTTGTGGAGCGCAGGTTCCCTGCACACCCAGCACTGTTTTGCTTATTCTATTATCGAACACATTGTAATAAATTGCATGAGGTGCTGCTATCCATGATTGGAGTAGCCTGAGTTGTTTATTTCAATTGGTGACCCCAACGTGATAACCTTGGATATCTCTGCACCACTCTGAGCTCGGGGAGGCGCCCCACTCTAACCAGTGGCCCTAGTGCTCGGAGTGTCTGGAGATCCAACGTTATTACATGATAAAGCATAAACAAAAGAACTGAGCTCCTCCCCATACTGCAGTTCACCCGTAATCCAGAGAGCATGAAGTTCCCAACGGGAAAAGTGGACTGTAAGTACCGCTGGGTCGGGTGGTGTGTGTGACTGGTGTTGGCTGAAACACAACCTGGTTGCAAAGCGAGTGCGGAGTCCTTCTAATTGCGGTTCCAACACCCCACAAGGGGCTTGGCCACTGAAGGGACAAAGCGAGTGAAGAGTTTGTTTTGGTCATGGATTCGAGTCACACGTTGTGAACCAGTCAGGATAGGCCAGGGAACAAGCAAGTCCTTAGGTCTAGCGGGACCCACGGAAGGGGCCCAAGAGGTTGGAGGGGAGCAACCTGCCAGAGAAACCCCCCTGACAGTCCCTGGCGGGGGGAGGGGGGGGTGTCACGTTAGAATTTTGGAATGAAGAATTTACCCAGGGGAAGGGTAAAGAGAAAATGGTCTATTACTGTATGTAAATGGTAAAGAACTTTTTGGTCAAGAAGAAAGCGATATGTTTCATGCTGGGAAGGAAGTTTGAGAACTGTAGAAATATATGTTTTTGAGAAAAAGGATAAATATACTCAGGAGTAGACCCCCAGTTTGTAGCAAAATCCTGGGGAGATATAAGAAAGAAATTAGAAAAACTCAAAGAGATGGGGAGAAACAAAGAGCAAAGGAAAAAATTCTTAGTAGCCGCAGTAAGGGAGACTCAAAAGGCAGAGAAACTAACACCGGTTAGAGAAGAACAAAATGAACAAAGGGGGAGATCGGTCCCGGTAAACAGACCTCCTATGAATCGAATACAGAGAGAGAATGTCCCTATTTGTTGTTATTATTGTGGGAAAAAGGGACATATGCAGTGAAGTTGTAGAAATAGAGAGCAAAATGAGAAGATGTTTAGAGGAGCAGGGGCTCTATATATATTAGGGGCAAAGACAACAACAGAGCCCTTAATAAAACTCAAGATAGGCCCCCATAAAGAAGAAGTGATCTTTTTGGTGGATACGGGGGTAGGAAGGTCTACCTTCCCAGAGGATGCATTTTAAAGAAGACTGCCCTCGTAGTGGAAGCAAAGGGAGAACCCTTCAAAGTTCTCATACTGGATTATGTGGAAATTGAATCTAAATAAGAAATTGCCTAAATGACTTCTTATTAGTCCCAGAGGCTGAAAATAATCTATTGGGGAGAGATTTAATTGTGGCATTAGGCATGACTATAGAAATTGAACAGGGAATATTAAAAGTAAAACTATATGTGATAACGCCACAGGACAAAGTCAAAACCAACCATATCCCGATTTCCTGTGGTAGCAAATCTATATATATTGCTAAACCAGATGTCCCCAGAAAACATTTAGTATAGCGTAGTAAATCTAAAAGATGTATTTTGGGCCTGCCCCTTAGATGAGAGTAGCAGGAATTATTTTGTTTTTGAATGGGACGAAAACAACAATTAAGATAGACCGTATCGTCACAGGGTTTTACAGAATTACCAAATTTATTTGGATAAGTGTTAGAAAAACTATTGTTAGAATTTGAACCCCCTTCTGGGGTAAAGTTAATATAATAGACGACTTATTAATTGCCGGAACGAAGCAGAAGAGACAGTATGAAAAAGAACCATAGGATTATTGAACTTTTTTAGACACAAAGGATTAAAAGTATCAGAGAGTAAATTGAAGTTTGTAGAACCAGACGTAAAATATTTAGGACATTGGTTTATAAAAGGGAAAAGACAATTGTTAGGATTGTTAGGATATTGTAGACAACGGATAGGTGCAGATCTCAAGAATGGGGGATGTTATTTTTTTTACCGGATAGTAGAGAGATAGTCCCCAAAAATTAGGTTAAGGGAATCCTAAATTTACTCATTGGGGAACCAGAGCTCTCCATGATCAGTTTTTGAAGTGTTTTGGATGTTTTTGAATTTTCTTGAAGTTACTGTGTGGATGGGTTTCTCTTAGATGGAGATTTGTTATTAAACTACCCAGGCCCAAAAGAATTTCAAGGCCACCTTGGAAAGCTGAGAACACAACATAAATCAACAGACCTATTAGCAGTGAGACTTGGGCGCGTAGACAGCTCATGAACATAGACAATGTCCAATCAGCTAATGCATGCTTGGAGCGTGGACGCGTGATCAGGAAATAACTGCATATATAAGGAGGCTTGTTTCTGTAATAAATGGCTTCGCTTGAATTCATATTGGATTGTGTGGAGTCCATGATTTTTCACGCTCGCAAGTGGCGATGCCGACGTGATATGCAAGGAGAATTTACGGCGAGGGGACAACTGCTGCGAGGAGCGAGCACCAGCTGGAGACGGCATGGCTGGACCGTGATCGGGACGTAGTCTGCAGGCTGCGTGTCTCCTGATTGATCGCTACAGAAGTGACAGAGGAGAGATAGAGGATCCGATATTGTTGCAACGGACACCCAAAGAGGTGAGCAGCTGGGGGCGAGAGGAGATGGGGCAGAATATTTTTAAAGAAGAAGAAGAAATAGTGCGACTCCTCTCGCATATCCTCTCTATGAGAAGGGTGAACTATGAGGAGAGTAACGTCAAAAAACTTTGAATTTGGTGGAGAGGCAATGGGTTTCCTGCTGATCTGTCAGGAGCTTTTCAAATAGAGACTTGGGAAAAAGTGGGAACTGTGTTGTGGAAGGCGATCAGTTGCAGTGAAAAATATATTCTCGGCCTTGTAACCGCCCCGAAACTGATAATTACTACACTGAAGCAATTAAAACCTGAAAAGACTGTTATGAGCATGTCGAGGGTTAAGATTGCGGGGTGACAATCAAACCCTGGCAGATGTATTGTTAACCTCCTCTCCCCCCCACTTCCCCCTTTTGCCCCTCCCTCTCTCCCCTTCCCACTCAGGACAGGCGATCGGGAGGGAAGGAAGGACAGAGAGAAGAGAGTTGGAAAAGTTAAAGATGTTTTACTAATGCTACTAATAAGAACAGAGAAAATAATACAAAATATACAAAACCAATCCTCTAAGTCTCAGCAACTGCAGAGCCAGCACCCAAAGTCCTGGATTGGACTCTGTAGCCAACCGGAGCTGGATTCAGTCTGTCACTAGGCCTCAGTTCGCAGGGACGACCAGCAAGGTCCTCTCCTAATGTCAGCCATGAGGAAAAAAGGGCCGAGATCCTCGTGATCTCCCACTTTATATGAAGTATTCACGTGAATGGAATGTTATACACCATTGGTCAGTCTCTCGGTCATCAGTTTTCTCGTTGCCCCTCTCGCGAGATGTCCATCCATGCTTATCAATAAGTTTGCATTCCATTCCTAGGTTTAACCAAAACATGTGTTGGGTTCTCCAGGAAAATGCAGCTAATATGAAGGCTTTAGCTGACAGGCAAAAATTCACTAAAAGAGAAACTTGTTTTTAACAAAACCAGAACATTCCACCCCTTATAATATGACATTCACTGAATACTTAAACCTTATCAATACAATCTATCAATACAATCTAATTAATCACTACTACTATATATATATATATATATATATACACACATATGTACATATATACACAGGAGTAATTAATCAGTGGACCATCCTTTGAAAAGTTCATTAAGTTCATTTTGTCACAACAGTCTCCCAGGGCAGGAAAAATGGTACAAGTGCATCTCATGACCACTGTTTGTGGGTTAAGGACACCAACTTCGAAGAAGGTGTCGGGCGCCACTCGAAGAAGCTAGCTCTAGTTTCATCACCATTGTCTTGATCTGAAAGACACTTATTAAACATTGTTAGTGCGGCAATTCACATCATACAGTTCAGCATTGCATATTTTCACCTAGAATCAAATCCCCTTGAGGTACACACCGAACTTCTCCATCCTTAAGCATCACCCACCAGGTGCTGCCAGGTCCCTGGGCAAAAACAATCCCACGAATAGGTTTGCCTTTGCCTGAGGCAGGAGTAACCCAGACTGCCTTTCCTAACATATTTTTCATGTGTACTACAGGGACTTCATCTCCTTCTACAGTCCGTAGAATTTCTGATTGGGCAGGCCCGGCTCGATTGGTTGATCCCCTAGTGTTGACCAACCAAGTGACTTTTGCTAAATGTGAATCCCAGTTTTTAAAGGTTCCACCACCAAGTGCCTTTAGTGTAGTTTTTAACAAACCATTGTACCTTTCAATTTTCCCAGAGGCTGGTGCATGATATGGAATATGATATACCCACTCAATACCATGTTCTTTGGCCCAATTGTCTATAGTACTGTTTTTGAAATGAGTACCATTGTCTGATTCAATTCTTTCTGGCGTACCGTGCCGCCAAAGGACTTGCTTTTCAAGGCCCAAGATAGTATTTTGGGCTGTAGCATGAGGTACGGCATATGTTTCCAACCATCCAGTGGTTGCTTCCACCATTGTAAGTACATAACGCTTACCTTGACGTGTTTGTGGAAGTGTAATATAATCAATCTGCCAAGCTTCTCCATACTTATACTTTAACCATCGCCCCCCCATACCATACAGGTTTTAACCGTTTTGCTTGTTTGATTTCAGCGCAAGTTTCACATTCATGAATAACCTGTGAAATAGTGTCCATAGTTAAATCCACCCCTTGATCACGAGCCCATTTGTATGTTGCATCTCTACCTTGATGCCCTGAAGCATCATGGGCCCACCGAGCTAGGAAAAGTTCACCTTTATGTTGCCAGTCCAAGTCCATCTCAGCTACTTTAATCTTAGCAGCTTGATCTGCTTGTTGGTTGTTTAGATGTTCCTCGGTGGCTCGACTTTTAGGCACATGAGCATCTACATGCCGAACTTTCACAGGCAGGCTCTCTAGCCGAGCAGCAATGTCTTGCCACAGTGTGGCAGCCCAAATGGGTTTACCTCTGCGCTGCCAGTTGCTTTTCTTCCATTGCTGTAGCCACCCCCACAAGGCATTTGCTACCATCCATGAGTCAGTATAGAGATAAAGTATTGGTCACTTCTCTCGTTCAGCAATGTCCAAAGCCAGCTGGATGGCTTTCACTTCTGCAAACTGACTGGATTCACCTTGTCCTTCAGTGGCTTCTGTAACTTGTCGTGTGGGACTCCACACAGCAACTTTCCACCTTCGATGTTTTCCTACAAGACGACAGGATCCATCTGTGAACAGTGCATACTGCTTATCAGTCTCTGAAAGCGTATTATATGGTGGTGCTTCTTCAGCACGTTTTACTTCATCCTCATCTGGAGACATCCCAAAGTCTTTGCTTTCTGACCAGTCTGTAATAACTTCTAATATCCCTGGACGGTTGGGACTTCCAATTCGAGCTCGTTGCGTGATCAGTGCAATCCATTTACTCCATGTAACTTCGGTTGCATGATGTGGAGAGGGAACCGTCCCTTTGAACATCCAGCTCAGCACCGGCAGTCGAGGTGCCAGGAGGAGCTGTGCTTCAGTGCCGATCACTTCTGAAGCAGCTCAAACTCCTTCAGATGCTGCTAGTATCTCCTTTTCAGTTGGAGTATAGTTGGCCTCAGATCCTTTGTATCCTCGACTCCAAAAACCTAAGGGTCAACCTCGGGTTTCTCCTGGTGCTTTCTGCCAGAGGCTCCAGGTAAGTCCATTATCTCCGGCTGCAGTGTAGAGCACATTTTTAACATCTACTCCAGTTCGGACTGGTCCAAGGGCCACCGCATGAGTTATCTCACGCTTAATTTGTTCAAAGTCTTGTCGTTGTTCAGGGCCCCACTCAAATTGGTTCTTCTTACGAGTCACTCGATAGAGAGGGCTCACAATGTGGCTGTAGTCAGGAATATGCATTCTCCAAAAACCTACAATGCCCAAGAAACTCTGTGTCTCCTTTTTATTAGTAGGTGGAGACATTGCTGCAATTTTGTTGATCACATCCATTGGGATCTGACGACGGCCATCTTGCCATTTTATTCCTAAAAACTGGATCTCTCGTGCAGGTCCCTTGACCTTGCTCCGTTTTATGGCAAAACCAGCATCCAAAAGAATATGAATTATTCTCTCACCTTTCTCGAAGACTTCTTTCGCTGTGTCGCCCCCTACGATGATGTCATCAATATATTGCAAGTATTCTGGAGCTTCACCTTGCTCCAGCGTGGTCTGGATCAGTCCATGGTAGATGATAGGACTGTGTTTCCACCCCTGGGGCAAGCGATTCCATGTATACTGGATGCCCCTCCAGGTGAAAGCAAACTGCGGCCTGCACTCTGCTGCTACAGGAATAGAGAAAAATGCATTAGCAATGTCAGTTGTAGCATACCACTTGGCTGCCTTTGACTCCAGTTCAAATTACAGTTCTAGCATGTCAGGCACAGCAGCACTCAGTGGTGGTGTAACTTCATTCAGGCCACGATAGTCTACAGTTAGTCTCCACTCGTCACTAGACTTACGCACTGGCCAGATTGGGCTGTTAAAAGGTGAGCGAGTCTTACTGATCACACCCTGGCTTTCCAATTGACGGATCAGCTTCTGGATAGGAATCAAAGAGTCTCGATTGGTGCGATATTGCCGGCGATGCACCGTCGTGGTAGCAATTGGCACCTGCTGATCGTCAACCATCAGCAGTCCTACAACAGAAGGGTCATCTGAAAGACCAGGCAAATCAGACAGCTGTTCAATTTTCTCAGTGTCCACAGCTGCTATACCAAATGCCCACCTATACCCTTTTGGGTCCTTAAAATACCCTCTCCTGAGGTAGTCTATACCAAGGATACACGGAGCATCTGGACCAGTCACAATGGGATGCTTTTGCCAGTTTTTTCCAGTTAGGCTCATTTCAGCCTCTACAACAGTCAGCTCCTGGGATCCCCCAGTCACTCCAACAATATTGATGGATTGCGTCCCTTTATAATTAGAAGGAATTATTGTGCACTGAGCACCAGTGTCCACTAAAGCTTTGTACTCCTGGGGTTGTGTTGTACCAGGCCATAGTATTTGTACAGTCCAATAAACGCTGTTATCCCTTTCCTCCACCTGGTTGGAGGCAGGGCACCTCTAATTCCTGTTTTGCACAGTCTCTGGGTGTGAATTAGAGGTTCCTTCAAGAGCATCAGAATCTCTTCTGCTCCTTTTGTAAACTGGAGCAGCCACCTTCCTAGGAGTTTTTCCTTTTATCTCACGTACTCGTTCTTGAAGTTCTGAGGTAGACCTTCCATGCCGCTTATTCATGTTTTCTCCCTGTTCATGTAGGAAGAACCACAGTGAACCTCTTTTTGTGGGCTGTCTCTGCCCTCTCTCTTGAGATTGGAAACGCCTTCTCCTAACAGCTGAAACATAGGTTTGTGCAGGTCGTGAATGGTATGTGTCTTCTCTGAGCTCTTTGATTTCTTGCAACAGCTTTTCAAACCGGTCATCAGATTTTTCACACAGTTTCTCCACAGCAGAGACACAAGCCCGTAGAGAACCAGCAAGGCTGTCCTCAAAGCACCGGAGCTGCTCAATCACTTCATTAATTTCTTGTGCACCTCTAGCTGACCAGACCATTCCTGCCAATGACTTAGCATATGCAGGTGGTGCACTTTGTACAAATCTGCGCCACATAGATTTTGTATAATTGATTCTATCTGGGTCTGTCCCCTCTTGGCTGTTTGGTCCTAGATAGATGATCTCTCGCGCAGCTAATTCTCTCAGGAACTGGATACCTCTCTCCATAGTATTCCATTTCCCTAACTTGGATATACAATCTTCCTTGTAGGGAAATCTGACTTTCATAGCTGCCAGGAGTCAGGTCCAGAGAGTAGCGGCATTAGACTCTCTTGAAATTGCCCTATCAATGGTGGAATCTTTTGACAGAGATCCCAGCTGCCTGGCTTCACCACCTTCTAATTCAATTGTTTCTGCCGCATTGTCCCAGCATCGCAGCAGCCAGGTTAAAATATTCTCGCCTTCACGACGACTAAAGTCTTTTTGCAGATCTCTCAGCTCACCTGGAGAAAAGGACCGAGTGGTGGTCACTTCATCTCCACCCTGTCCTGATGATGCCTCTTGGGTTGATGTTGGCCCTGTGCCATCACCTGCTGCACGGGTAGTCTTTCTAGTGACTTTCTTACAACCGGCAACTGATGCTGATATGGGTTCACCATCATTTGATTCATTTCCAGAGTCTGAATGACTGTCACAGTGATTGCTGTGGTTACAGCAGCAACAGTGAGCAGTGTGTGAAGAAGGGGGGGCTGCCTTGTTAGCCTTTGAGGCTGGAGAGGTAATGTTATCTGCAGCAACCTTGGCAGAGGAGCTCTGCGGAGGAGCTGTAGCTTCAGCCTGTGAAGCCGCGGTTGGGGGGGCAGTGGCTGCAGCAGCAGCTTTGGCTGTTTTGCCTTTTCTCGAGCGGCTAGGAGTGCTTTTTGCTAAAGCTTCCGAAGACGCACTGCAAATCTCAGGACTAAAAAGAGACGCAAACCTCCTATTGAACCTCATTTCTCTTAACAGTAACACAAACTGACACACATTCAGCAAAACAGATAACACCATCACAGTTCTATCAAAGCTCCAAGGATATTCGAAGTTCTCTAAAACATTTGCAAACTGTCCTAGCGAAAACACAAAAGTATTGTTAGTCAGTCTTTCTAAAGATTCGCTTGACCAATTAGTAAATACAGAGCCATTCTGCTCTTTAATCTCTCCTGGAGGTTTTTCGAGGTAAAGCAGAATCGAGTAGAAATTCATTAGCGGCTGCAATATAATGAAATAAACCAGTGCCATACCACACAGTATCATCATGACCGCTGTCCAGTTTCTTGTTGTTATATAATGAATACTTCGATTTAGAAAGAAACACCAACACAGATATGGGATCAGCGAGCACAATGTAGAAAATAACTGATACAACTTTTGCCATAACATCTTTAAATCAATGTAATTCACTTTGCCTTAATACCACTAAAACATATCCGAAGCAGACGCGCGAGTATCACAACTCTATGAGTTGGCACCGTGCCAAGAAAATTGAAAGGTATGTCAGAGCAGTAGAAAAGCCAAAAATCTCCAAATTTACCCCTTTCTCTTGCCCCACGTTGGACGCCAATTATCTGTCGAGGGTTAAGATTGCGTGCGGGGTGACAATCAAACCCTGGCAGATGTATTGTTAACCTCCTCTCCCCCCCACTTCCCCCTTTTGCCCCTCCCTCTCTCCCCTTCCCACTCAGGACAGGCGATCAGGAGGGAAAGAAGGACAGAGAGAAGAGAGTTGGAAAAGTTAAAGATGTTTTACTAATGCTACTAATAAGAACAGAGAAAATAATACAAAATATACAAAACCAATCCTCTAAGTCTCAGCAACTGCAGAGCCAGCACCCAAAGTCCTGGATTGGACACTGCAGCCAACCGGAGCTGGATTCAGTCTGTCACTAGGCCTCAGTTCTCAGGGACGACCAGCAAGATCCTCTCCTAATGTCAGCCACGAGGAAAAAAGGGTCGAGATCCTCGTGATCTCCCACTTTATATGAAGTATTCACGTGAATGGAATGTTATACACCATTGGTCAGTCTCTCGGTCATCAGTTTTCTCGTTGCCCCTCTCGCGAGATGTCCATCCGTGCTTATCAATAAGTTTGCATTCCATTGCTAGGTTTAACCAAAACATGTGTTGCGTTCTCCAGGAAAATGCAGCTAATATGAAGGCTTTAGCTGACAGGCAAAAATTCACTAAAAGAGAAACTTGTTTTTAACAAAACCAGGACAGAGCATTAGTGACTCAAAACTTAAACTTGAACTTTGGGACGATATAGGGCAGAAATTATGGGATAAAGTCAGCAATGGAGATAAAGAAGCTAAATCATTAGCAACTGCATGGAAGCTTATAATTACCGTCTTAAAAGATCTTAAGGCTGAACGGTCTGCTGCTGCCGGAATTTTTGCAGCGTTGCAGCCTGATAAGTATCCTGAAAATCGCTATGAATCTTACCTAGTTCATGTTTTCAATGTCCTCCCTACTCCATCCCCTGCTGTGCCTTCGGCACCCCCGATGGTTCAGCAGTCTGGGGCGGGGGGAGGAAAGATGCCGAGCAGGTGGCCTCCTGTACCATTGCCCAACACTGATGAGAACAGCAAGTCCAGAGGATTGGAGTCTTGATCAAAGAACCTGTGAAAGCTGAGAATGTTAAAGTTGTAAACCTGTGTACTATCAGTTCTTTTTACCAATTTGTATCTGCCTCTACCACCTTTTAACCCTCCAACTTCCACGAGAGAGCAGAAGGAGTCACTGGTTGTTGTTTGCAGTTCTTTCTTTGTGACATTGTTTATGTGGATACACTGTGGGCCTTCTCCCCGCTTTTCCCACTCGTGCTGCAAGCAGCCCCGTGCTTCCCCTCCCTTCCTCCCTCCCTCTTCTCATGGTTTTTACTTACGAGATGGTGTCAGTAATGATTGTTTTCAGTCGTGCTTTTAAGAAATCGGTATTGGGAGGTGTTCTATAACCTAGGACAGCACTTGGAAATATGAGAAAGGAAAATCTTGTGAAATATTATGATCAATGGTGGCTGCTGTGTAAGTTAGATGAATGGGAAAAGTGGTTGGAGGATAGAACCTTGAAGTATAATACTTTGTTGCAATTAATGTTGTTTTTAAGGCGAGAAGACAGGCCAGCCAGGCGTGGTGGCGGAGTCACTCTTTACGTGAGAGAGCAACTACAATGTATTGAGTATTGTCCAGGCTCGGATGAGGAACGAGTTGAGAGTCTATGGGTGAAAATTAAGGGGCAGGCTGGCAAGGGTGATACTATTGTGGGTGTCTATTATAGGCCACCAGATCAGGGTGAGGAAGTTGATGAGGCCTTCTACAGACAGCTGAGAGCAGCCTCAAAATCACAGGCCATGGTTGTGGTGGGGGATTTTAACTTCCCTGATGTTTGTTGGAAGGACTACTCAGCCAGCCATCCACAGTCTAGGAGGTTCCTCCAGTGCCTTGATAACTTTCTGATGCAAAGGGTGGAGGAGCCGACTGGAAGAGGTGCACTGCTGGACCTCATCCTCACTAACAAGAAGGGTCTGGTTGAAGCGGTAAAGGTTGAGGGCTGCCTTGGTTGCAGCAACCATGAGATGACGGAGTTCAGGATCTTGTGTGGCAGGAACAGGATAGCAAGCAGAATTGCAACCCTGGATTTCAGCAAGGCAAACTTAGGCCTTTTCAGGCAATTGCTGAGGGAAATCCCATCGGTAAGGCTGCTTGAAGGTAAGGGGGCCAGAGATAGTTGGTTAGTGTTCAGGGACTGTTTCTACCGGGCACAAGATCAGAGCATCCTGACACGTAGGAAGTCAAGGAAGAGAACCAGGAGACCTGCGTGGTTAAAGAGGGAACTGCTGGGTATGCTCAAGTGGCAGAGGAGAGTTTACAGATCATGGAAGGAGGGGCTGGCCACTTGGGGAAAATATGAGGCTGTTGTCAGGGGATGTAGGGAGGCAACTAGGAAAGCTAAGGCCTCCTTGGAAGTAAACCTGGCGAGAGGGGTCAAGGACAACAGGAAGAGCTTTTTCCAATACATGGCAGATAAAACTAACACCAGAGGCAATGTAGGCCCACTGATGAACGGGGTGGGTGCCCTGGTGACAGAAGATACAGAGAAGGCAGAGGTACTGAATGCCTTCTTTGTCTCTGTCTACTCTGCTGGAGGCTGTCCTGAGGAGCCCCGTACCCCTGAGGCCCCAGAGGAAGGCAGGACAATGGAGGAGTTTTCCTCGGTTGATGAGGACTGGGTTAGGGACCAATTAGGCAATCTGGACATTCATAAATCCATGGGTCCAGATGGGATGCACCCGCAGGTACTGAGGGAGCTGGATGAGGTCATTGCTGGACCTCGCTCCATCATCTTTGCCAAGTCCTGGGAAATGGGAGAGGTGCCTGAGGACTGGAAGAAAGCAAATGTCACTCCAGTCTTCAAAAAGGGCAAGAAGGAGGACCCAGTTAACTATAGACCAGTCAGCCTCACCTCCGTTCCTGGGAAACTGATGGAATGACTTAGCCTTGGTGCCATCTCAAGGCATATCAGGGATAAGAGGGTCATTAGGGGCAGTCAACATGGCTTCACCAAGGGGAAGTCGTGCTTGACCAACCTCATTGACTTTTATGAGGACATAACAAGATGGGTGGATGATGGCAGAGTGGTGGATGTGGTCTACCTTGACTTCAGTAAGGCATTTGACACAGTCTCCCACAGCAGTGCGGTCTGGATGAATGGGTAATGAGGTGGACTGCGAACAGGCTGAAGGGAAGAAACCAGAGAGTCATGGTCAATGGGGCGGAGTCTAGTTGGAGGCCAGTATCTAGTGGAGTGCCTCAGGGCTCAGTACTGGGGCCTATATTATTCAATATATTCATCAATGATTTGGACGAGGGAATAGAGTGTACTGTCAGCAAGTTTGCTGATGACACCAAGCTGGGAGGAGCGGTTGACACACCAGAAGGCTGTGCTGCCATCCAGCATGACCTGGACGGGCTGGAGAGTTGGGTGGGGAAAAATTTAATGAAATATAACAAGGGCAAGTGTAGAGTCTTGCATCTTAGTAGGAACAACCCGAGGTTCCAGTATAAGTTGGGGAATGATCTATTAGAGAGCAGCGTAGGGGAAAGGGACCTGGAGTTCCTGGTGGACAGCAGGATGACCATGAGCCAGCACTGTGCCCTTGTGGCCAAGAAGGCCAATGGCATCCTGGGGTGTATTAGAAAGGGGGTAGTTAGTAGGTCAAGAGAGGTTCTCCTTCCCCTCTACTCTGCCCTGGTGAGACCACATATGGAATATTGTGTCCAGTTCTGGGCCCCTCAGTTCCAGAAGGACAGGGAACTGCTGGAGAGAATCCAGCGTAGGGCAACAAATTTGATGATTAAGGGAGTGGAGCATCTCCCTTACAAGGAAAGGCTGAGGGAGCTTGGTCTCTGTAGCTTGGAGAAGAGGAGACTGAGGGGTGTCCATATTAATGTTTACAAATATGTAAAGGGTGAGTGTCATGAGGATGGAGCCAGGCTCTTCTAGGTGACAACCAACGGTAGGACAAGGGGTAATGGGTTAAAACTGGAACACAAGATGTTCCACTTAAATTTGGGAAGAAACTTCTTCTCAGTGAGGGTGACAGAACACTGGAACAGGCTGCCCGGGGAGGTTGTGGAGTCTCCTACTCTGGAGGCATTCAAAACCTCCGTGGACGCCTTCCTGTGTAACCTCATCTAGGTGTTCCTGCTCCAGCAGGGGGATTGGACTAGATGATCTTTTGAGGTCCCTTCCAATCCCTAACATTCTGTGATTCTGTGAAGAGCAGGACAAAATAAATCTCTACAAGAGATGATTAAATCATTTCAGACAGTTTTACAGGTGGAACGGTTTGAACTTCAACAAGCTGAGAATTAACTGATAACACACAGGTCATAGAAAACTTGCTGAACTCTGCAAGATGCTTTCCTCATTAACCTGTTTTCTTTGTAGGTATCTGTTTAAGCATATTACAGTTTAATAGGTCTTTGTCTGTTATGTGGTACAGTAAGTTCATAGACTGTTAAATAACGAGAATCCATGGACTCAAAATGTGCGTTTTGTGATAATACAGAAGATCATGAGTAATTTAGTTATTTACTGCGTGAATGTGATGGTAAAATTTTGTGTGTGGTAGCTGTTACTTTTCTTTCTAGCATGCTAGCTCTATTCCAATATCCAGACTTGCGCAACTCTGTGATAGGCTGTGTCTCATCTCAATGTGCTGGATTTGGCTCTTCAGTATGCACATCAAGTAAAGAATCCTGCTTTTGGGATAGCAGTTGTAGCACACCAGATGAGACACTAATAAAAGCCTTGCCTAGTCCAGCTTGCTGTGGCGGCGTGGGGGCAGGTGCCCATTGGGCTCCAGCGCCCGCTGACCTGTTTTGTCAGGGAGACCCAGCGGTGCCTCTGCCTGGCTGAGCAGTAAGCGGCCCAAAGATGCAATGCAAAAATTGAGATATTGTCTTGAATAAGTGTAACTGTGATCCATCTGCATATTTGAACTTGATATTTGGTTTTCATATCTGAGTTCAGCATTTTAATTTGCATATTTCTATTTGGTACCAAAAGAATTTTGTTTGGGGAGATGATTACAAAATGGGAAAAGTTTCCACTGCTAAAATACCACCTTGCTCCCCCTTAGGATGCATCCTTACACATTAGAGTAATTGCTTATATTGTTACCTAGTAATTTTGAGACCAGAAAAGAATTTAAATTGTTAAACTCTGATTTGCATTGAAAGCAAAAAAACAAACAAAACAAACAAACAAAGAAGAAACCACAAACCAAACCAAAAGAAAACTCCTAAATGCTATGATGGATGTGAACTTGGTATTGTATGAGGTTGTATTTAAAAGTTGCTAGAATATGAACTGATTTAGGTCTAGGAAAATGGAATAATGGATTGATGTTTAAGATACTGTTTTTTGACATCTGTAAATTGTAAAAGGTAAATGGGGCTGAGGAATGTAACAACTGTTGAGCTAATTGGAGTTGCGTATAGAGGGTTTTATGTTTGGAATGAAATGGGAAAACAAAAAAGCAAATTATCCCAGGCCTGTGCTTGAACATAAATTTCAGGCCTTTGTCAAGCTACAAGATAAACCCAGCTCATTGTAACTGAGGAGTTTGCCAGAGCCTCCCAATTCATACCAGTGATTACGCCACCTGCATGGCCTTGGATATATCTAAACTGCAGCAAGAAGTTTTTTTAAAAAAAAAAAAATATATATATATATAAGGAAAAAGATAAGGAAAAAGCTGGTTGCCCACTGCTAAGCAGAGAAAGGGGGGCTTTATTCCCTCCTCGTCCTTCTTTTTTTTTTTCTTGGAGTGTTGTCATCCATCCTTGTTGTGGCACTGTGTTGCTTCTCAGCTTTGAATCAGGAGTTGTTGGTGCTGTTTCTTTTTGCTTCCGTCTTGTTTCTTAGGTTCTGGCACATCTGGGGAGAGAGCTCATCATTTTACCTCCTTGCTGAAGTCAGTCTTTTCACACTGGTCAGCTTTGGGGGGTCAGAGTGCTCAGTCTTGCTCTGGGTCAGACTGGTACTAATTTGGGTGTGGAATGGAGCCAGGCTGGTTTTATGTGGAGTTTGAACTGATTTGTTTTCATGCTGGGCTGGAGGTCTTGCCATCTCAGATGGGGGTGAGCGGGAGGTTTTATTCCCCCCCACCCCCTCCCCCCCAGCAATGTTACTGCTAGAGAACTGTAATACTGCATGAAGGCATCTGAGGATTAAATTTAAAGGCATCACCAGTGGATCCATAGTTCTAATGAAGCTGGGAAATTAAAGCAAAAATGTTTTTTAATAGACTTATTCTGTGGTAACTACTTGTAAGAGACTTCTCAGTATATTCACCGTGCTAGTTTTTGAGGTCATGGGAGAGAATGAAAGAAAGGCCTTTTTTTGAGACCAATGGAATGCCAAATTTGGAACAAAGTTTTACCATATGAATTCTTGTATTTGCCAGAAAGCCCTATACGTCTCTTGGGTCAGGATTCATTAAGTAAATTGTAAGCTCAAATAACGTTTTCTGAGAATTCCGTTTAGTTGCATGTCCTACAAGAAGCTGCTTGGATGGTGCAGATCTGCTTGCTTCAAGTGAGAAATCTCCAAGGAAATTTTGAATGCTGTATTTCCACTAGTATCTCAACAGATTCTGACAGAACCCAACAGGGCCTGACAGAACTCGACAGAGCCCACCAGGAACTGACAGAGCATGAACGGGCCTGCCAGAAACCAACACTCTGTCAGTCTCCTTTGATCCCTGTCGGGGAGCCTGACAAAACCTGACAGGGATTGACAGAGCCCTGCAGAGCCAGACAGAGCCTCACAAAGCCCAACAGAGCCTGACAGATCGTGACAGAGACAGACAGAGTCTGAAAGGGGCTTACAGAGGCCCACAGGTCCTGACACAAGCCATCAAAGCCCGACAGAAACCAACAAAGACCGACAGTGATCCAAAAGGCCAACAAAGCCCAACACTGCCCAACAACACTTGATAGGGCCTGACAGAGCCCAACAAAACCTGACAGAGCGTGAGTAGGCCCTACAGAGTCCGACAGAAGCTGACTAAGCCCGGTAGAGCTGATCACAGCCCAAAATAATAGCCTAAAAGACCTGGGCAGAGGTTGACAAGGCCCGACAGAGCCCGACAGGGCATGGCACACATTAACAGTGCCCTACATGCCCTACAAAGCTTGAGAAAACCCAGCAGATCCTGACAGGTCCTGACAGAGTCCGACAGGACCTGACAGATTCTGAGAGAACCTAACAGAGGCCGCAAGAGTCTGATAGAGCCCAACAAAACCCGACAGAGCCTGAAAGGGACTGACAGATCCTGACAGAACCCGAGAGAGTTTGCCAGAGACCGACAGAGCCTGTAAGAGCCTGATAGAGCTCAAATAAACCCGACAGAGCCCAACAGAACTCGACAAAGCTAGACAGAGCCCGCCAGGGCACGACAGAGCATGACAGAGTCTGACAGATATTGACAAATCTTGACAGAGCCCAAAAGAACCTGACACAATCTGAGAAAGCCTGACACAGTCCTAAAAGGGCCCAACAAAGCCCGACAGAGACCAAGAGGGTCTGACAGATCCCAGCAGAACTCGACAGGGTTGGACAAATCCCCACAGCTCCTTACAGTACACTACAGAGTTCAGTAGGGCCTGACAGAGTCCGACAAAGTGCAACAGAGACTGAAAGAGCTCAACAAAGCTTGCCAGAGCACGACAGGGCTTGACACAGCTTGAGAGAGCCTTACAGATCACGACAGAACCTGACAGAGCCCAACAGGGCCCAAAAAGCTTGAAAGAACCCAACAGCGCCCAATGGAACCTGAAAGACCTCGACAATACCCAACAGAGTCCGACAAACCTTGACAGAGCCTGACAAAGCCTGAATAATTGCAAGAAAGCCTGACAAAGCCTGACAAGGCCTGACAGAGCATGACAAGGCTTTATAGAGCCTGAGAAAGCCTGGTAGGGCAGAAAGAGATCAAAGGAGCTTGGCAGAGACTGACAGCACCTGACAGAGCCCGAGACTAGACCGACAAATCTAAACAAAGTCACAGAGAGACCGACAGGGCTTGAAAGAGTCTGACAAAATCTCACAGGGATTGACAGAGCCCTACAGAGCCTGACAGAGCCTGAAAGAGCTTTACGGAGCCTGAAAAAAGCATGGTCCGGCAGAAATAGCCTAAAAAAGCTTGACAGAGCCTGACAGAGATCGACAGATCTCGGCAAAGCAACACAGATACTGACAGAACCTGAAAGAGCCTGAAAAAAACCTGACAGGGATTGACAGAGGCCTACAGAGTCTGACAGATTGCGATAGAGCCCTACAAATCTTGACATCACCTGACAGAGACTGATCGTGCCTGAGAAAGCCCGGCAGAGTCTGACAGAACCTGATCGAGCCCAGCAGAGCCTGACAGAACCTGATAGAGCCCGGCAAAACCTGACAGAGCCCAACATAGCTCGGTAAAGCTTGACAGAGCCCACGAGGCCTTGAGAGAGCACTACAGGGCCTGCCAGAGCCCAACACAGCTCAACAGGTTTTGACAAATCTTGACAGTGCCTCATAGCGAACGATATAGCCCGGTAGGACCTGACAGAGGCTGAAAAAGTGCCAGAGAAGGCCTGACAGAGCATGACGAGGCTTTTACAAAGCCTGAAAAAGCCTGGTAGGGCAGAAAGAGCCCAAAGGAGCTTGACAGAGCCTGACAAATTTTGAGCGGCGGAGGAATACGCAGGTCGACTCAATATGAGTGATAAAGCATAGTTCGATTTATTAGCCCGAATAGCATATACTTATACAGTTCATGATAATTATGCATACCTGTCACCTACTAATTGGCTTAAGTTCTAACAGTACATTTGCATGGTCCTCCTACTTGCAGCTGCTAGCTATGCTTATTCTACATTGTAGTGCTGTTGAAAGCTGTTTGTGAAACTCTGCCAAGGTCTCAGTGACCTTGCTGATTTTACTGAAACAGTCAGCGGTTCCCACCGCGGCCTAACCTTACTAATTGTGCTAAAGTCTTCAGAATGGGCTCTGCTCGTACAACCGGTCCGCAGATCCATGTCCCCCATTTCCAAGCCATTCTCCAACAACAAATCATGACACAGATTGACAGTGCCCTATATGCCCCCAAAAAGCCTGATACAGCCTGATATGGCCCAACAGATCATGACAGAGCCTGAAAGAGCCTGACAGACCATGCCAAGGCCCAACAAAGCCTGAGAGAGCCTGATAGAACCTGACAGACGACAACAGAACCCAACAGAACCTGACAGGGTCTGACAGATCACGCAAAGGCACAACAAAGTCTGTCTCTGGGCTGCTAGGGCCCTGCTAGGGCTCTGTCAGGTTCTGTCGAGATATGTAAGGCTCTGTCAAGCTGTGTCAGGCCCTGTCGTGCTATGCATTGCTTTGTTGAGATCCTTCAGGCTCTGTCGCATTTTATCAGCCTCTGTCAGGCTCTACTGAGTCGCGGAAATGACCTTACAACCCTTCAGATAGTTAAGAAGGTATGTATTTACATATTCATTTACGGCGCCGGACACACTGTAAATCATTTCACCTGATACATGCATAAAATTACAGTAGCTGTGAGCTTGGTTAAATGCAGTAAAGTGTTACATATTCGTGAAAGTTTTAGGAACGCCTATGCATTTTCATAACCTGTCCCCGAGAAGGCGAGGAGACCATTTCCATAGTCTACACCTTCTGTTATCTAGTTCACCCAAGGATGCAACAAGGATGCACCCAAGGATTTTTATCTTTGCAAGGTGTCAGCAAACTCCTGTTTCTCATACAATAAATTACACAAAGCTAAGCAAGGCTAAGCAATAGGGATCTGGGTTAAAGGGTTAGCTTTCTAAGTGTTAGCTCTCTAACTATCTTTAAGTGTTAGTTCTTTAAGTATTAATTAGTTAATTGTTAATTCCCAGTATCATTCCCCCCTTTTCTAAGAGGTTAGTAAATTCTTTTACTAATGTGATGATCCTTTATCTATGTTTTCTCTGGCCACAGGTAACAATGCTACTTCTACCTGAGAAAACCCATCTCTATTCTCAAACAGACTGTTAATGTTAATGCAAAAGTCAGGCTCCCGGTGTTTGTCTACTGCGCTGCTAAGCTCTTTTGGGGCAGCTGGCGACCATATGGCTGGTGCTCCGGCAGCAACGGCATCTTCTGGGTTGCAACGGGAACTTGCACTCTTTGGTGTAGTGACCCCGCTCACTGCGCTTGTAGCATTTGTCTTTTCTTCTGGCTTTCATTTTGCGAAGGTACTACATGCCATCCGGGCCGGTCACCCAGAAGGACCAAAAGGACCAAAGGGACCAAAAGGTCACTCAGAAGGTCCAGAAGGACCAAAACATGTCAAGGTAGACACAACCAAATTTCTTTGATAGAATTTCAGAAAGGTTTTGGTTAATTACTACAAACTTAAACTCTGTTTTGCAGAACTGGGCAATGTAATATACATACTCTGGTTGGTTTGCTTCCAGAGCACCAATTTAAAGGGTCCCCCACGGTTTTATTCAGATCTTGCCCATGCCAATTTTCATCCCACCCGTGTGCTAAGGCTATGATCATAAGAAAAACAATTTTCCAGGTTGCACCTGGATTACCCTTCATGGTGCTTTGCAGGCTTTCCTCACTATAGAATTATGGATCCGGGTGTTCTGTTCTTTAATCTTGATAGCAGTAAAAGATGTCAAGAGGACTTGAAATGGACCTTCCTATTGTTGTTCCAAAGTCCTTTTCCGCAAGAGACTTCACATACACA